>NC_051157.2:205179081-205194081 GCF_013339745.2 Dermacentor silvarum | reverse complement strand
GCGCGGAACGACGAACACAAAGCACGCAGCTTGCCCGGGCTTGCCTGCACGCCGCGCGAAGAGTCGTTCCGGAAGTCACGCTGGATATAGGCGTTCTGTGGTCCCGTGAGGAGCGTCGCACGGGCGACGCGGCTGCAGCTTCCGGCGCGGTAGTAGAAATTCTAGCAGTGGTAGGTGTCCACGCCGCAACGCGTCCACACGCGACGCACTCTCCGCGCCTAACGCCGTACGCGCTCAGGCGCGATGCGGCGCGTGCGGACGCTTTCCAACGCTTACGTCTGGTTGGGGCTTAATGGTCCACCGGTTATCCATCCTACGCATTACATGGCCTGCCCAGCTCCAGTTTTCTCTCTTAATGTCCATTAGAACATCAGCTATCCCCGTTTGCCCTCTGGTCCACACCGCTCATCTCTTCCTGTCTCTTAATGTTCGGCCTAACATTTTTCGTTCCATCGCTCTTTGTGCGGTCCTTAACTTGTTCTCGAGATTCTTTGTTAACCGCCAAGTTTCTGCACTATTTTTTAGCAGCGGTGGAATGACCGGCGTCACTATCATGAAAAGAATTTTGTGATATCGTATGCCTTTCACTTGCACGTCTTATATTTTGGATTAGACTTGGTTTTGGTTTAGATGAAGGTGACTTAGGCAATTACCCCCATAACACCTAAAAAAATTCATAATTTATTTTTAGGTAAACCAACTTAGCTAAACCAATTCAGCAAAAATTTTACCTTAAAAGCGTCAGTGTTGAATGGCACGAGCATTTACGTGCCGCGACGCCTTCGCGCGCGCGTGTGTGTGTGTTAAATTGAACCTCGCAACATCATCTACCATTACAAGTTACAGCTAAGCGCAATTGGATGACTTCTACCACAAAATTCAACGCAAGATACACTTGTATACGATCACAACGAAGAGGAATGGCAGTGAAGAAATAGACAGCAATCCGTTTGCCAGGCGTGATATAAGCAGTGCTATATCCTAATATATCGTCGAGCCAATTCCATATAAGATAGACGCGACAGCGCCGCGATGAGCAAAGTTAGTGTTTGAGTGTTTCTGCTCGGCGCAGAAATTGGCAAGCACGTCAGCAAATATTGACACGTACACATGTTTATATTTCACCGGTAGCCGCTTTCAACATTGGCTGACAAATGTTAAACGTTATCGCTCGGCGCAGGACGCGCCTGCATTGGAAGCTTCTCGGACGTTATCAATGCTTCTATCCGTCGTCTGTGGTCACCGACGCCCATGTAATCTGATTGTATGAGCGACGCGAATTGTCTAGAACTTTCTGGAAGACACGCGGGCATCAGGGATTAATCTGGAACCTTCGATGACTCAGGTATAAAAGCCGACGCGTTTCGCCGCTGATCAGATTTTCGACGATCGCCGACTGTGTTCGCCGCTATCGTTGTGCTTTGAGTGTAGCTTGCTTTTGTGGGCACAGGTTCGCCCAATAAACAACCAGTTTCGTCATACACAGTTTTGTGACTGTTTTCTCTACCGTCACTACTACGTGACATCTGGTGGAGGTGCTGGGTATGACTAAAAGCTCTGCTCCTGCAATACAAGGATTGCTTCTCGTCGTCGTCAAAAGTTCGACAAACCCCTGTCACCAAGCACCGAATCATAACCGACGAGAATGTCCGCCCACTGCGTCAGAGCCCGTACCGAGTTTCGGCACGCGAACGCGAGGCCATAAGGCAACAAGTCGACGAAATGCTACGCGACGACATCATCCAGCCGTCCAAGAGTCCGTGGGCGTCCCCCGTGGTGTTAGTGAAGAAGAAGGATGGAACCCTACGTTTCTGCGTCGATTATCGTCGCCTCAACAAGGTCACGAAGAAGGACGTATACCCCCTTCCACGGATTGACGACGCCTTGGATCGACTATACAACGCAAAGTATTTTTCGTCGATGGACCTCAAAACCGGCTACTGGCAAATCGAAGTCGACGAGAGGGACCGGGAGAAGACGGCCTTTATAACACCCGACGGACTGTTCGAGTTCAAGGTCATGCCGTTTGGTCTTTGCTCGGCACCTGCGACTTTCCAACGCGTCATGGATACAGTACTGGCAGGCTTGAAGTGGCAGACTTGCCTCGTCTATTTGGACGACGTCGTTGTGTTTGCCTCAAGCTTCGAAGAACACCTGCGGCGCCTTGAAACAGTTCTTCAAGCAATCAAAACCTCCGGACTCACGTTAAAGCCAGAAAAGTGCCGCTTCGCATATGAGGAGCTCTTGTTTTTGGGCCACGTCATCAACAAGTCTGGAGTGCGCCCCGACCCTCAGAAAACTGCGGCCATCTCCAACTTTCCTCTGCCCGCTGACAAGAAGGCAGTGCGTAGATTTCTGGGACTGTGCGCCTATTACAGGCGCTTCGTCAAGGGTTTTTCACGGATCGCCGAGCCACTGACGTACCTCACGAAGGCCGACGTCGAGTTCAAGTGGGAGATGCCGCAAATCGAAGCATTTGAAGAACTGAAGCGACGCCTACAATCGCCGCCCATCCTTGCGCATTTCGACGAAAATGCCGATACCGAAGTCCACACCGACGCAAGCGGCGTAGGACTCGGCGCCGTGCTTGTGCAGAGGACTGATGGACTAGAAAGGGTTGTAAGTTACGCTAGCCGGTCGCTATCGAAGGCGGAAGCAAATTATTCCACAACAGAAAAGGAGTGCCTCGCCATCATCTGGGCTACATCAAAGTTTCGCCCCTACCTCTATGGCAGGCCCTTTAAAGTTGTGAGCGACCACCACGCCTTGTGTTGGCTAGCTAACTTGAAGGATCCTTCAGGTCGCCTCGCACGATGGAGTCTGAGACTTCAAGAATTCGACATCACCGTCGTTTACAAGTCCGGGCGAAAGCACTCTGACGCCGACTGCTTGTCTCGCGCCCCCGTCGAACCGCCGCCACAGGATGACCAGGATGACGACACTTTCTTGGGACCCATCAGTGCCGACGAATTCGCCGAACAACAGCGAGCCGACCCGGAACTAAGGAACCTTGTAGATTACCTGGAAGGCAAGACCGTCACTGTGCCGAAGGTGTTCAGGCGAGGATTGGCGTCGTTTTTCTTGCAAAACGACATTCTCCTAAAGAAGAACTTCTCGCCTCTCCGAGCCAACTACCTCCTCGTGGTACCCTCAGCATTGCGTCCAGAGGTTCTGCAAGCTCTACATGACGACCCAACGGCTGGACACCTCGGTTTTTCCCGCACGCTCGCAAGGATACAAGAAAAATACTACTGGCCTCGCCTCTCTGCCGACGTCGCCCATTACGTAAGGACATGCCGAGACTGTCAGCGACGCAAAACACCGCCGACAAGGCCAGCCGGACTTCTACAGCCGATCGAGCCACCTCGCCGACCGTTCCAGCAGACTGGGATGGACTTACTGGGGCCTTTTCCGACGTCGACGTCCGGGAATAAATGGATCGTCCTAGCTACGGACTACCTCACCCGCTACGCCGAAACAAAAGCCTTGCCCAAAGGCAGTGCTGCCGAGGTAGCCCGATTCTTCGTTGAGAACATCCTCCTGCGTCACGGTGCCCCAGAAGTCCTCATCACCGACAGAGGTACTGCCTTTACGGCAGAACTAACTCAAGCCATCCTGCGATACAGCCACACAAGCCATCGCCGGACCACCGCCTACCACCCGCAGACGAATGGCCTCACCGAGCGCCTAAATAAGACCATCGCCGACATGCTGGCAATGTACGTCGACGTCGAACACAAGACGTGGGATGCCATCCTTCCGTACGTGACCTTCGCATACAACACGGCCGTGCAAGAAACGACGCACATGGCGCCGTTCAACCTGGTCTACGGAAGGAGCCCGGCAACGACGCTTGACGCCATGCTACCGGACGTCACCGACGAAGAAAATCTCGACGTTGCCACCTATTTGCAGCGTGCCGAAGAAGGTCGACAGCTCGCCCGCCTGCGCATCAAGAACCAGCAGAGGACCGACAGCCGACACTACAACCTTCGACGACGCTACGTCGAGTACCAGCCCGGTGACCGTGTTTGGGTCTGGACTCCGATACGCCGACGAGGACTTAGCGAGAAGCTGTTACGTCGCTATTTCGGACCATATAAGATCACCCGACGTATTGGCGCACTGGACTATGAGGTCGTGCCAGACGGCATTTCGCAATCACAGCGGCGCCGGGCACGACCTGAAGTCATCCACGTGGTGCGTCTTAAGCCTTTCTACGCCCGCTGACAAACTTAGGTACTTTGTTACTTTGTTATTGTTTTTTGTTATTTTGTTTATTACGCATGGTTTTGTTTTCGCTTTCGTGTTTGTTTGTAGCATCGGGACGATGCTTTTTAAGGGGAGGGTATTGACACGTACACATGTTTATCTTTCACCGGTAGCCGCTTTCAACATTGGCTGACAAATGTTAAACGTTATCGCTCGGCGCAGGACGCGCCTGCATTGGAAGCTTCTCGGACGTTATCAATGCTTCTATCCGTCGTCTGTGGTCACCGACGCCCATGTAATCTGATTGTATGAGCGACGCGAATTGTCTAGAACTTTCTGGAAGACACGCGGGCATCAGGGATTAATCTGGAACCTTCGATGACTCAGGTATAAAAGCCGACGCGTTTCGCCGCTGATCAGATTTTCGACGATCGCCGACTGTGTTCGCCGCTATCGTTGTGCTTTGAGTGTAGCTTGCTTTTGTGGGCACAGGTTCGCCCAATAAACAACCAGTTTCGTCATACACAGTTTTGTGACTGTTTTCTCTACCGTCACTACTACGTGGCAATATGATCGACGCTCTGATCTTCCTTACAGCGGGACTATTCTGTTTGTTAGGTAAACACGAGCGATGGGTTGAGGGGAGCGTGGCGACGTCGTGAGAAGAATGGCTTCGCCAAGTTACACAGGTAAAATATCTTCCCCTACCCTATTCGGGAACGCTGCTGCTCTTGCTGCTGCAGTACCTAGTGACAAATACCTAGTCACCCCAGATGGCATCGAAGAGGTTCGTTGAAGACCAGCGCCGACTGAGTGGCACGTACTCAGCGCTCCAAGTCGGCGACAAATAGTTTCTTCGAACTGCGGTACCTACACTGCCCCGCGTGTACAGTGACCCACCCTTGTCGGCGTGAAAGAGGTGCGTCGAAGAGCAGCCTGTTTGTACACATTGGGACATACTCGGTGACCCAAGGTGGTCTGATGGTTGGTTTTGAACCATGTTACCTCAGCATAGCAGACCTATGCGCTAACCATTCGACTACGGACCACCCAGTGACCCATGTACGAGGAAAAACGGTTAGATACAAACATAGAAAAAATCATACAAACATAAATAGATAGATAGATAGATAGATAGATAGATAGCCCCCAGAAGGCGCGTGGATTACCAAAAGAATGCTAACGCAATAAAATGTCCCTTACATATCTCCGATGCGGAATCGACCCGGCGTCCCAATGGTTGCTCAAGGACAGTGACCCAACGCTTCAGTAGGCTGTGCCACAAATGCAAACGTCTTCCAGGCCAGCGTCGTAGTGAGCTGCGTCACGAATGCACTGGATATGTGCCACCCTTCAACGAACATCTTGCTAACGTTGGTCACTCAGTGTGTGTCAATGGGTGTGCGGCAATAAGCTAGGAGGAACAATTCTCAACGTTCGGAGGCCCCGGCGCACCACACTTCTCCTCTCGGAGGCCACGCGCGGACTTTTTAGCAGCAACACTAGATTGCGCAACGTGTCCCGAAAGAAGTACATAGAACTTGGAATATCTCTACAAAGGGAAATGTGATAAGGATAAGAGAAGCTCGTACAGGCCAGTTACAGTAATGTCGGTGATATAAGAAGGGCAATGCAAGCCATCAAATTAAAACTGTCGAACTGGGTGGAGAAAAATGATCTACTGGGGGAACTGCATAATTCGTTCAGACTACGCGGACGTTTAAAGTATAATATGTACGTACTAACTTACTGCACAGACATTTCAGTAGCTCATAACAGATTATTATGGATAGTATAAATTCTAGATATTAAGGTAGCCTACGTCAACGTAAACAGGGAATTGTTATGGGTTGTTATCAAGCACGAAGGCATAGACGACGATTTAGTGGACTAGCTTAGGGAGATTTTCAGGGTGTTTCACTTAACTTGGGCCCAACATTAAAAATATGCAAATTCTACTTAACTGGACAGAACCAAAATAATGTTTGTCGTCGCGCGGAGATACTCAGACTATTTTTTGCATTCCGCCTAATTAGATAATTAGTCATAATTAATTATTAATCATATCAAATATTATAATTATACTAAATGTGTCAATGACAAAATTGTAGAGAAACATGAAAAACTCCCGATATAGCTTTCGCTTGCTCATTACGTGTTAAGTAAAAGTGTTCTTCCGAGCGTAAAAGAAGCCCTCGAATACACTCAATATCGTCGCGCGACTGGCCGCTTGAGGTATTTTGCGTGTATTCGCGGGCTTTTTATTTATTTATTTATTTATTCAATACTGCAGACCTTGTACAGCTCCAAGCAGGGTGAGTAAAAAGGTAAACAAAGCAAATACAACAGAGTTAACGTTTCAAAAACATGAAATTGAGAAGACATCAAATTGAGGAGAAATGCGATAAAGAATCATTCCAATCGGTTACAGTGCCGGGAAAAAATGAAAACTTGAATAAATCTGTTCGTGAAAAATAGGGCGTCAGCGAAGTAGGATGATGGTGGCGAGTATGCCTGGATGTAGAAGATGATAGATAGGGTGATGGTTTGATTGCTAGGTCCTGATTCCACAGCAAGAAAAGAAATTGTAAACGTAAAGCTTTCCTTCTTTGTTTGAGACATTGAATGCCATTAGCCTGCCATTCCAACGGGTGAGTCATACGGAGAAAAGTTCGAGTAAATAAACCATACAGATTTCCTCTGTACCTTTTCGAGGCAGGAAATATTGGGTTTAGTAAACGGGTCCTAAACCACGCATGATTATTCAAGTTTCGGTCTAATTATTGAATTTTACGCAAGTAATATTATCCATATTTATGTGGCACGTATTGAGCAACAGAAAGCTGCATCGAGATTTTGTCATGTTGCTCTACAATTTTCTAAATGACAATTTTCATCTCATTACAATAATTGAAAAAAAGATTAAATATTTAAGACTAGTTATCTAATCAGGCAGAATGCAACAAAAAAATCAAAGCCCCTTTCCTAAAGAAAGATGGCTGAACGTGAAGCTTTCTCCCATGCAAACTGAATCTAAGTCAAAATCAAAAGTCAATGACCGCGCTAAGAAACCAAGAAATTCTGAACGACCCGATGGGATGCATATGTGATTTCTTTGCTTGTTTAGGATTGTATTTTTTGAAGGTTGAAGTTGAATTAAGACAGATTTCGTTAAGTTGCATAGCCTTTATTTTAGATCATGTAGCTGTTGATTACACGCGCACACTCACACTTTCACGTACGGCTCTAAACTTGCACGGTATTGCTTTTTGATTGCTGTGGTAGACGGCCACAGGCTCTGGCGTTGCCGATACACGGGATCGGCCTTACGGACACGATCGCGCTTACGTTCAAGTACGGCAGCCTCTTCTACCATGCGCTGCACCCGCGGCCTACCCAGAGTGACGGCCGGGAATGCACTGCGTTACGCGCGTAATGCAATGCAGATCTATACAGTTCGTCTTGGTAGCGTGGTGTTGCAGTTCCCATTGTTCTTATCGGTAGAACTGCGAATGTAAACCGTAGTGTTTTACGATACTTATGTCGTGCGCCGTTGTTCTATTGTGTGCGCAGATGCCTAGATAGTTCCACTGTGTAAGTTGGCTTTCCTGCAGGGCGTTTTCGGCGCTCACAAACGAATCAGTGAGACGTGGAAAGCTTCGCTTTAATAATTTCAGTATCTCCAAGCGACGGCAAACAACATTACCTTGGTTCTGTCCAGCTACGTAGCATTTGTATATTTTTAAAGCTTGGCCCAAGTTAAGTGAAACACCCTGTATAGAGAAAACCGAGTGCAAGTTGTATGGGAAGGCCGAAAATGTAATGAAGGGCATAGAAAGACGATTGGAAAACAGCGAATTAGGGTTTGAGTTATTCTACATGCGTAATGAACAAATGGTGCAACAGAAGCTCCTCGGACTGATGTATGCGGACGACATAATGCTACTAGGGGAAAATGCAAGAGAATTACAGACACTTACGAATTTGTGTGGCAACCCAGTGACAAACTTAGCCATTAAGTTTAGCACATAGAAATGGGCAATTCTGATCTTTAATGAATAGACGAGTAATTACGTGGTGTCAATTCAACGGCAAGCCATACCTATAGTCAAGCAATATAAATATCTCATAGTATACACAAACGAAGCCAAGACTTATTCAAGCAGTCACCAATCTTTCATTATCATCTGCCTATTTTTATGTCCACTACAGGACGAAGGCCTCTCTCTGCGATCTCCAATTACCCCTGTCTTGCGCTAGCTGATTCCAATTTCCACCTGCAAAATCACTTCACCTAGTCTTCTGCCATCCTCGACTGCGCTTCCCTTCTCTTGGCACCCATTCTGTAACTGTAATGGTCCACCGGTTACCCATCCTATGCATTACATGGCCTGCCCAGCTCCAGTTCTTCCTCTTAGGGTGTGTTCCAATTCTGGCCAGCATCGGAGACTGTCTACGTAGACAGCTAAGGAGACAGCCAAGACAGCTTCGAGGCCATGGAATGAACCGCGTTTCGAGCCGTCTGGATGACGTATGAAAGATGCGTCTGCGACGAGACGCCACCTCTAGGCGACAAGAAAAAGTTGACAAAACCATGCATTATTTCTGTATTTTAAGTCCTTGCGCCTGCGAACCCATGAAAAACACGATGTGACTTACATTAAGGGCGTAGGAAAGCACGTCTACGTTTTCTTTTGCGCAGACGACCTTCGGCAGCCTAGCCCCGGGCACCTACAGCCATAACCGTCGGACAAATAAAGTTTATTCCTATCCTATCTAGACGACCTTCCTGTCGGCTTGCCAAGCATCCTGCTCAGCCGCCATCTCGTTTGGACAGGAAAGTAGCCTGCATCGTTGCTGACTTTGATGCTGTCTTCGCGAAGCTGTCTACTTTGACGCCTTCGTGAGAATTGGAACGAGACTTAAGATGGCCGCTGTCCACTTAGCCGTCTACTTTGCTGTCTTAGGTGAGTATTGGAATTTGGAACACAGCCTTTATGTCAACTAGAATATCGGCTATGCCCGTTTGCTCTCCGATCCACACCGCTCTCTTCCTGTCTCTTCACGTTAGGCCTAACATTTTTCGTTCCATCGCTCTTTGTGCGGTCCTTAACTTGTTTTCGAGCTTGTTTGTTAACCTCCAAGTTCCTGCCCCATATGTTAGCACCGCTAGAATACAATGATTGTACAGTTTTTCTTTTCACCGACAGTGGTAAGCTGCACTCAGGATTTCGCGATGCCTGCTGCATGCACTCCAACCCAATTTTATTCTTCTGTAAATTTCCTTATCATGATCAGGGTTCTCTGTGAGTCATTGACCTAGATAATCAATATCATCATCATCATCATCATCATCATCATCATCATCAGCCTATATTTATGTCCACTGCAGGACGAAGCGCTCTCCCTGCGATCTCCAATTACCCCTGTCTTGCGCTAGCGTATTCCAACTTGCGCCTGCGAATTTCCTAACCTCATCATCCCACCCGACTTTCTGCCGTCCTCGACTGCGCTTCCCTTCTCTTAGTATCCATTCTGTAACCCTAATGGTCCACCGGTTACCCATCCTACGCATTACAAGGCCTGCCCAGCTCCATTTCTTCCGCTTAATGTCAACTAGAATATCGTCTACCCCCGTTTGTTCTCTCATCCACACCGCTCTCTTCCTGTCTCTTAACGTTACTCCTAAGATTTTTCGTTCCATCGCTCTTTGTGCGGTCCTTAACTTGTTTTCGAGCTTGTTTGTTAACCTCCAAGTTCCTGCCCCATATGTTAGCACCGCTAGAATACAATGATTGTACAGTTTTTCTTTTCACCGACAGTGGTAAGCTGCACTCAGGATTTCGCGATGCCTGCTGCATGCACTCCAACCCAATTTTATTCTTCTGTAAATTTCCTTATCATGATCAGGGTTCTCTGTGAGTCATTGACCTAGATAATCAATATCATCATCATCATCATCATCATCAGCCTATATTTATGTCCACTGCAGGACGAAGCGCTCTCCCTGCGATCTCCAATTACCCCTGTCTTGCGCTAGCGTATTCCAACTTGCGCCTGCGAATTTCCTAACCTCATCATCCCACCCGACTTTCTGCCGTCCTCGACTGCGCTTCCCTTCTCTTAGTATCCATTCTGTAACCCTAATGGTCCACCGGTTACCCATCCTACGCATTACAAGGCCTGCCCAGCTCCATTTCTTCCGCTTAATGTCAACTAGAATATCGTCTACCCCCGTTTGTTCTCTCATCCACACCGCTCTCTTCCTGTCTCTTAACGTTACTCCTAAGATTTTTCGTTCCATCGCTCTTTGTGCGGTCCTTAACTTGTTCTCGAGCTTCTTTGTTAACCTCCAAGTTTCTGCCCCATATGTTAGTACCGGTAGAATGCAATGATTGTACACTTTTCTTTTCAACGACAGTGGTAAGCTCCCAGTCAGGATTTGGCAATGCCTGCCGTATGCACTCCAACCCAATTTTATTCTTCTGTAAATTTCTTTCTCATGATCAGGGTCCCCTGTAAGTAGTTGACCTAGATAAACATATTCCTTTACAGACTCTAGAGGCTGACTGGCGATCCCGAATTCTTGTTCCCTTGCCAGGCTATTGACCATTATCTTTGTCTTCTGCATATTCATCTTCAACACAATTCTTGCACTTTCTCGATGAAGGTCCTCAATCATTTGTTGTAATTCCTATCCATTGTTACTCAATAGGACAATGTCATCTGCAAACCCAAGGTTGCTGAGATATTCGCCGTCGATCCTCACTCCTAATCCTTCCCAGTCTAAGAGCTTGAATACTTCTTCTAAGCATGCAGTGAATAGCATTGGGGAAGTTGTGTCTCCTTGCCTGACCCCTTTCGTGATAGGTATATTTCTACTTTTCTTATGGAGAACCAAGGTAGCTGTGGAATCCTTGTAGGTATTTGCTAAGATATTCACGTATGCCTCCTCTACTCCTTGATTACGCAATGCCTCTATGACTGCTAGTATCTCTACTGAATCGAATGCCTTTTCATAATCTATGAAAGTCATATAGAGAGGTTGATTGTACTCTGCAGATTTCTCGATTACCTGATTGATGGCATGGATATGGTCCATCGTAGAATATCCTTTCCTTAAGCCAGCCTGTTCTCTTGGTTGACTGAAGTCAAGTGTTGTCCTGATTCTATTGGAAATTATCTTGGTGAATATTTTATACAATACTGAAAGCAAGCTAATGGGTCTGTAATTCTTCAATTCTTTAACGTCTCCCTTCTTATGGATAAGTATAATGTTGGCGTTCTTCCAGCTCTCTGGTACACTTGAAGTTGTGAGGCATTGCGTATAAAGGGCCGCAAGCTTTTCAAGCATGATATCTGCTCCATCTTTGATTAAATCTACTGTTATTCCATCTTCTCCAGGCGCTTTTCCCCTGGTCATGTCTTTCAAGGCCCTTCTCACTTCTTCGCTAGTTATAGAAGGAGCTTCTGTATCCGGTTCATCACTATTTCGAATTAAAGTAGCTTGGCTGTTTTGGCTAGTGTACAGGTCAATATAGAATTCTGCTGCTGCTTTTCCTATGTCATCGAAATTGCTGATGATATTACCATGCTTATCTTTCAGTGCATACATCTTGCCTTGTCCTATGCCTAGTTTTCTTCTTACTGATTTCATGCTGCGTCCGTATTTTACGGCTTCCTCAATTTTTCACACGTTATAATTTCGAATATCCCTTACTTTCTTCTTGTTGGTCAGTTTTGACAGTTCAGCGAATTCTATCTGATCTCTTGAGTTGGACACTTTCATGTTTTGTCGTTTCTTTATTAGGTCCTTTGTTTCTTGGGAGAGCTTCCCTACAGGTTGCTTTGGTACCTTACCTCCCACTGCAATTGCTGCTTCTGAGATCAGCCTAGTTACGGTTTCATTCATTAGCTCTATGTTATCTTCATCTTCCTGTTCTAAAGCTGCATATTTGTTTGCGAGAACCAGCCTGAACTGGTCTGCTTTCACCCTTACTGCATCTAGTTTGGCCTGTTTCCTCTTGACTAATTTCACTCTTTCTCTCTTCAAATTGAGAGAAATCCTAGACCTCACTAACCTATGGTCACTGCACTTTACCTTGCCTAACACTTCTACATTCTGCACTATGCTTGGATCGGCAGAGATTATGAAATCTATTTCATTCCTTGTTTCTCCATTAGGGATTTTCCAGGTCGACTTCCTGTTGGTGCGCTTCCTGAAGAATGTATTCATTATTCGGAGCCTATTCCTTTCCGCGAATTCCACCAACATCTCTCCTCTTGCATTCCTAGAATCGATGCCGTAGTTTCCAATTGCTTGCTCGCCAACCTGCTTTTTGCCCACTTTTGCATTGAAGTCGCCCATGACTACAGTATACTGAGTTTGCACCTTTCTCATTGCTAATTCCACATCTTCATAAAACTGTTCTATCTCTTCATCATCTTGACTGGAAGTTGGGGCGTAGGCTTGTACTACCTTCATTTTGTACCTCCTATTCAGCTTTATTATGACGACTGCTACCCTCTCACTAATGCTGTAAAATTCCTCAATGTTGCCCGCTATGTTGTTATGAACTAGAAATCCTACCCCGGATTCTCTCTTATCTGGAAGACCTCTGTAGCAGAGGACGTGGCCGTTAGTCAGCACTGTGTAAGCTTCACCAGTTCTTCTAACCTCACTAAGGCCAATAATATCCCAGGCAATGCCTGATAATTCCTCAAATAGTCCTGCTAA
The DNA here is from genome assembly GCF_013339745.2 of Dermacentor silvarum. NCBI lineage: Eukaryota > Metazoa > Arthropoda > Arachnida > Ixodida > Ixodidae > Dermacentor > Dermacentor silvarum. The sequence continues at coordinate 205,181,132 of NC_051157.2, read as the reverse complement.
GCTAGCCTCACTCGAGAGGGTGCGCGTGTTGAACGTTGCCAGGTTCAGTTTCCATTGGCGGCCTGTAGAGCAATATTGTAGAGCGGCTTTTATGGCATTTTAGAATGCTGCAAGGCAGGCTGCGTGGTCACGAGCTCAGAGTCGTTGTTGTGGTTGTTGTTGTTGACCTGAGTGGTTGTGGCGCATACCCACCGTGGGGGATTGGCCATGAATTGGGTGGGTATATTCGGTGCACAAAAACAAGGGAATTAACGAATAGACTACTGGAGTTTAGAAAGGAAAATTTTGTGAGAGGAGAAGGAAAAAAAACGAAAAAAAACACTAATTATCATAGGTTAAAAAAGAAATAAATGAATAAAAGAAAACTATGGTGTGACAGGTGACAATAAGTTTAGCATGGTAATCGATTTGATTCAATGAGATAATTTTGGATTGCCAAGCAAGCATTTCTGTGGCTGAACCCAATAATAGAGGCTCCAAAAGATAGAATTACAGGTTCCGATAAATCTAGGCCAATATTGCCAAGCGGGTTTTCCGGTAGTCTTTTCCTTATTGCAGAAAAAGGCCTACAAGACAAGAAGAAATAGTCTATTGTCTCCGCTTCGCCACAGAATGAGTATAATGGTGAGGGGACCAGACCAGACCTGTGTAAGTAAAATTTTAACGTAGGGATACGGCAGCGCAGCCTCGTGATGGTCACTTTAATTTTCCGGCTTTGGCAAAAGTCTCTGTGCCAAGGGTATGGAAGATGTCTGTATTCCAAAGAATTAGTTAGAGCAGAGCCTGACACTCCTGCGAAATCTAGCAGCAGTGACATGAGCAGTCGAAGGACAATACGGAAAAATTGGTCCGGTTATCGATGCCTTGGCTAGTCAATCTGCTATTTCATTTATAATGAGTCCTTAATGGCCAGGGACCCAAATTAAACGCAAGCTTTTGAAATAACCAGGTATCAATGAATGAAACGTCCTCCATACGCGAGAGTCACAAGAAGCAGTGAGGGATGAGCACAATGATAATGAATCAGTGACTATCACGGCAGACGTAATTGATGGGTCTAATTTGCGTAGAGCCAGCACCACCGCCATGAATTCGGCTAAAAATATGGGTATAAAATCTGGCAGCCGTAAAGAAAATGTCCAATCGAGAATAGGGGGAAATATACCAACACCTGATTTTTCCTCACATTGTGAGGCATCTGTCGCAATAACGATGTTTGTTTGCAGGCTCTGCAGATAATCTTGTAATAGACCATCTTGAATACTATGTGGAAATAATTTGGAATTATTAGGAAAGATGTCATCGAATTGAATATCAGGGTTAACAGTTCTGTCACGGGAATCGGAAGTACATCACAGATGCGCACATCCAAAGGGTCAAGTAAATGTTGCGTGAGTGTAATTTGGGGAGTATGTGAAAGCGGCCAGTTTACACGAAAAAAACAATCAGGTTGGGAAATGAATATTGTTTGAGAACGTCGCACCGGTGATTCGTAAATTCTCAAAAACGCCTGTACTGTCAAAAGACGGAACCTACACGAAAGAGGAGGAACACGGGATTCTAGATAAAGAACAGAATTTGCAACAAATTTAGGAAGCCCTAGGCACAAACGTAATGCTTCTCTTTCTAAGAGGATAAAAGGGCGGGAAGTGTAAGCTGGAGCTCCAGAGAAGAGTGCGCAACCAAATTCTGATACCGGGCGAATGTACATGCGATATATCATTAGAAGTGTATCTCTTCTCAATCCTATTCGACGATTGCTCAGCCTACGCAAAATGCCAATTGCACAGGTACCTTTTCCAGTCACATGATCTATGTGTGGCCGCCAGTTGAGAGAGGAGTTATAAATTATTCCAAAGTACTTAACCGATTCTACCTGTGGTATGTCTTGTAGGTGGTAAGAGAGAGAGAGCGATATGCACTGGGTCATTATCGGAAAAACGAGAATGGCACATTTGCTGGTATTGAGTAAAAACTGGTTAACATCTAACCAGCTCTCCCAGGGCCCAAAGGTAAGTTTGCAGTCGTTGATAAACGTATGAATGTCATTT
>NC_051157.2:205166482-205178981 GCF_013339745.2 Dermacentor silvarum | reverse complement strand
TGAGAAACGTTGATATTGCTGTGCAATGTTAGGCGCAGTTCGGATTACTTATCGAGCACGGTATAATGTGAAGTATTTCCCAAGATGATGATAGGTACTTATAGCAAGACATCTTCAAAACGGAAAAGCGGTGGCAATGAGAATGTATTTTTAAATGGCTGCAGCAGAATTAAACTTAGCAGCAAACCCTTTGAGAAGCCAGCTTGGATTGATTATGAGTAATGAATTTTAGCAATTTTATCAAGAAAGTAAACGAAAAAGCAGAGTAACGGTTAAGAAATGCTCTACAGATTTCTTGAATGAAATTCGCGACTGGTACTCATTTTTTGAGTCCTAACCACGGAGTCATATATGCACGAGGCACTGACTACAGCACTCGCCAAAGCGTTTGCTCTGCACCCTTAAAGGTCAAATGCAACCTATTTTAACTTTGGCTAAGTTAGTTATAAATGAGTAGTGTATATCACTCAAGCAACCGTGGTAAAGCGGCAAGGCTGGTAATTGCACAGCTGCCTTGTTATCATCCCTTTAAAGAACACCTAAGCGGACGATGCGTACACCTGGTGGTTGTCGCTATGATGTGATTTCTAGCACGCCGCCTCAGATCATTTTCACGGCGCCGCAGGCAGCACTACGCACCGCCTTATCTCGGAGGTGCACCGCGCTCTAGGTCATGCGTCACTTCCAGCGAGCAGTAGTGGCGGCGTTTGTTTAGTTGCATTATCAAAAACGGCTATTTTTGCAAGCTTTCTTGTGGCGCTTCCGCCCCCTATTTCAAACGTAAGACTTTGCGCAGAGACTCCATTTGCGCTATCTTAAACCAAGCTTTTTACGTGATCCAAAGTTTCGTTGCGGTTGGCCTTAAGGTTGGCGATTCTACACGTGCCGGTGTGCGAAAGCTCGTACCCACGTGCCTCACGCATGCGCACATGGTGCAGGACAGATCGCACGCGTCGAAGCGCGGCCCGAGCATAGATACCTTCTCCAGACAAATATCGGCGCTCTCGCTGCCTTACAAAAATACGCATTGATGCCCTACCAAGACGAAAGTAGAGAGCCAATACTTGTATGCTCCAACCACAAGAATCGCCAAACCACAACTTAAGTCCCTAGATTTCCCGCCGGAGTACGGTTGATTACGGTTCATAATGGTTCGACGCGGATGGATAAGACACTAAAGAGTGAAAACGGCTTAAAATGATCGGAACGTTGTCAGCGCACCTGGCGCCACCACCTGCAGTAGCCACTACTGCAGTAGTAGCTCCGAGCAGCCAGTGCCAGAGCGAGCGGTAGGCAGACGTGTTCTGTTCCTTTCGGAACGGGGCAATCTCTGGCGATTCCGAAAAAAATTCAGTATTGTTCGGCATATTAATGCTTCTTTACTGTGTACACGTAACTTTGGACATGGTGAGTTTTCGCGGTTTTTTAACTTCACGTAGCAGAAAGGTGAAGTGGGCGCATCCCGAAAACTATGACCGATGGCGGAGGGCTAATGGCAAAAAAAGGTGTCAAATCAGAAATAAATATTTTTGCTTAGTTTAGGCTACTGAAGCATAATCAGTGCGCACACGTCATATCAGATGGGATGTTATTGTGGTTTTCGTACACGTCGCGGGACCGACAGGCGAAGCGGGGGCAGCCCGAAAAATTTTTGACCAATTGTGGAGGGCTGATTGCATAAATGGAATAAAATCAGTTGGGAATAGCTTTATGTTATAGTGCCCCAAGTGGCGAAACTGTCCCTCGCCGCATCCATAACAGATGTGTTATCAGATCTGTCGGCTATCCCGTATATCTTAGTGAATTAATGCTCCTATCACTTGCCCATTGTTTTGCGGATGAGGACAGCCGCTCAGGAGGAGTACTCCAGTAGGCGGTGCAGCTTACCTGCAGAAAAGAGAGAGAAAGAAATCTACGTCACCTTTCGAGAGATACCTCAGTTGGTTTGCATGTAGCATGAGTAGATAGGGTGCATACAAGCTAAAAGTGGCTCTAAAACCAACAATACGAACATCGCACACCTTTTGGAAGAACAGTCGTGAAATAGGTAATTATACGTGCTGGCCCCTGAAGTATAAAGTCAAAGAACGACAACAACTACAACAGAGTTGGCATGCCCGGAGAGCAGAGCAGCAGCCGTGGTGTTATGCGAACCAATATTTACCTTCAAAAAGGTGAATATAGAAATATGAGAGCATTATAATCATCGAATGGCTGCACGTCAAAAAAAAAAAAGATCAGATTTGTCTGACCTAGAAAAGTCATACACCCCATTTAAATAAAATTGTTTTTTTTTTCTCTCGGACAATTGCAAATAGGATTCGAGGTGCGTGTAATTTAATGACCTACTTTCAAACGTTGCCCATATATGACTGGACCGTTTGAAACCTTGGCTACACATAACGCTTTCGAGTACGTGTGAAATAAAATTCAGAAAGACAGTAGTTATTCTACACACATTTTACTTCGCTAGGACGTTCGCTATAATGTCCCTCCCATTTTCGCTAAATTTGATGCCGGTTTCTTTTATGGTTCTCTCAGGACAGGGAATAAATTCTGCGTTGTTCGTAAAACTTACCCGGTCAGCAGATATTACGCTCCGGACCACTTGAATATGTAATTTATTGCAAAGGTCGCAATGAACCCACACGCGTTGAACTTTGCCTACACATCACATATATAACCTGGCCCTTATACTTTCCCCAAACACAAACAGGCTGGCTTGTTTACTCCAGCGAGGACACCGACCGGATGAACCTCGTAAAACGCATGGAAATGAAAAAAAAAGAAGGAAACGAGAGTCCAGAGTTCTTCGCAACTATGCTAATTAGGTTAGAAACGGTAAAGTTTAGCGACGTGTGGCACCTAAATTGCTCCCCATGTCTACCAAATATATATTTACTATACTAACTATATATTTACCACACACACACACACACACACACACACACACACACACACACACACACACACACACACACACACACACACACTATATATATATATATATATATATATATATATATTGTGAGCGCATTTTGGGCATATCATCGTCGTCATCTGTACAAACGACTCCTCATCTTGTGATCGTGTGTGAGCGCTATTTGTGCATATTGTCGTCGTCATCTGTATACACGACTCATCATCATCTTTTGTCTCGCGCGGTGCTTCGTCTCTGCTTCGGGCGGCTGCTCGGATATAAAGGCATCGTATCGGTCGACGTCTCACAAGTGGTGGAGTGTGCTTCCGATTCCCACGTCCTCTTACTTTCCCGATTCCCCTGGAGCTCCGGTCCAGTCGTCGTTTGCTCTCGCTTACCACGGTGATGGCAGAAACCAACCCATCCACCAGTATATATATAAATATTCCGTGTAACGCAGACTAGTGACTGATCAACACTTTCGAACGCTTGCTTAATAAATTTTTGAAAAAGCTGTACTTGATCCCCACGCATTTAATTTAGCACACAGATTTACCCTAGTGGTCCGCCATTTTAACTAAGTTTGATTTTGTGGCAGGTGCATTTATGGCAGGGCTGAGTGCTAAATTTTACGGTGCTCGCAAAACTCAATTACAACGTTCTGGAGCTCTTGAGTACGTAATTTATTACACAGGCCGTAATTACCCCAAACACTCCGAGCTCTGCCTGCACATAACCTTTTGCCATGCCTCTTATTTTCACGAAATACAAATGTGGCGTAGCATAACGGTAGGCACTAGGAAATAAAGCGTAAACTTATTATTATTATTATTATTATTATTATTATTATTATTATTATTATTATTATTATTATTATTATTCGTTTCGAAAACATATATACACATGACAGGAAAGGGAAAGCGAGGAGCAGGCTGGCAATTACTGCCACCGGAAGGGGCACGACGCCTGCCTACTCTTCGGAAAGGAGGAGACAGAAACATACAGATGGAAGATATGAAGAAGGAGAGGAAAGAGCAACATGACAAATCTCAAAGAATAAAGAATAAAACAGATAGGTGGGCTGCGCTTTTTGGCAGCCCCGAACTCAACGACCAAACCCTGGCGTCCAGAGTGCCCGCGATCGGGCCGTCAAGCTCGGCTTGCCGGTCCCTACGTGGGACTAACCGGGTGGCGCGGGGTGTCCCCTGCGTCTTCTCTGGACCTCAATAAAGTTATTTCACTCACTCACTCACTCACTCACTCACTCACTCACTCACTCACTCACTCACTCACTCACTCACTCACTCACTCACTCACTCACTCACTCACTCACACACAGCACAGGTCACACACACACCACAGGTCACACACAGTGGGGCCGGTCACTGCAGGTCACGCTACTAAAGAACGTTAAAATAAAGAAATAGAAGAGTGTCGCCGGTATTGTCATTTGAAAATTATAAATTGTAGCTACAAGCGTGAACATGCGTTAGTTACTTCAAGAAAAGTAAGGAGAGCGCGATGAGCCTGATCGCGTGGAGACGCACAGCCGCTGGGCTACAAGCATTCGTCGAGTGTCAATGAAAGCGGGACACACGAATATCAGGTGCTGAAGTGTCTCGCAGCAACCGCAAGACGTACGCGACGGACTGACCACACGTCAGTGTCGGTACAAACGCATCAAATATAAACGTATCACAGAGCCAACCCTTAGCTTGAGCAGTTGCGCTCTATCGCGACGAGGTAAGCCTCGACCACGAACACGGCGCGGGATCGTTCCATTTGCGACGCGTTGGTCTGGATTAGGTGGCGACGAATCCGCAGACGAGCGTCATCCAGCTTGCGGAAAATTTGAGGGCTGAGAGAGTCGTTGTGAGTGCAAGTTGAAGCCAGCCGATCAGTCTCCTCATTTCCGGCGATCTCTACGTGTGAAGGTATCCACCGGGCAACGACAGATACCTTATGTGATGCAGCTTTTTTCCACAATCACTTGCTAAACAATTTGTTTGAAAGCTGTATTTGCTCCACACGCATTCAACTTCCAAAACGAATTCGCCATTGTTTTCACCCCATGTTCGCTGAATTCGATCTTGGTGGTATTTGTAGTTATGGCAGGATCAAACGAAACATTTTGCGCCGCTCGTTAAACAAACTCATACCGGTCCGGAGCACTTGCATACGTAATTTACTGCAAAAGCCGCAATTAGCCCACTCACTTTGAAATCTGCCTACACATAACCGATAACGTTTACCTTATTTTCGACAATCATAAAGAAGGTGCCTAGTTTAGTTCACCAAGAAAACTGGAGAAACCATCTACAAACCTCGTATAACGCATGAAAGTAGGGAAAAAACGAGAACTCGGTAATTATTTGAAACGCTTCTAATAAGGCAGGTGCGTGAAATTTTCGCCGCACATTAGACTTAATATTGTCTCCGTTCCAACAACACTTTAACTTGGCACCTGGCACAGTTTCTTTATAACTCTTGGAAACATTGCGGATAGCGGCCGTATGACACCCTGGAAAGCTTGATTAAGTAAGTTTCTACAAAGGCTGTAAATGCCCTACAGAGCTTAAAAATAATTGCTTGTCACTCACAACATGCTTCCCTCTTCAACGAAATATAAACAACGCGCCTCGCATAGTTAGCCGAGGAGACCGGGAAAGCCAACAACACGCCTTGTATAAGGCATGAACATTTAAAGACGTGTATTTCATAATTATTTTCAAAACACATTATTCACCTACGCACTTCATACTTTCGATACGGGTCACCCATAGAGTGGCTCCGCTTTCATTTATATATAAAACCTCTGCCATCCCCCCCCCCCCCCCCCTCCAGAGAGGCGGTGAAGCTTTTTGAACGTTTCACCCTTTAAACGAGCCGAAATCGAAGGCCAAGCATTTTTTATGCAACTGATAATTAACACGCACTTTTAAAAGTGCCTACTCATTGTCACTAACATTCCTCCATTTTCCCAAAATTTAAACTTAGTGAGTGATCTAGATTTTTCAGAGAATTGCGAAAACAGGCATATAACGTTTTCGAGCTCTTCTGCTCACATTTACGGCTTCACTGTAAAACTACTTACATGCCATAGATGCCGCGCATGGAAGTAGATTAAAGAAGCATTCGCAGCCCATACACTCCGCTTTCTTTTCTTTCGCCCAGCGAGCCATCAAATTAAACTTGTTCATGTTCCGAATATTTACGACAGCTACAGAGTGGCAAGCGGAGTTAGTAGGTACGAGGTCCGCACGTAAGCGAGGATGTGCGCTTGCGACTACCATTGACCAACGTTGACGATGAGGCTAATGTATGGTGGCTAGATGAGTTGCCGCGCCATCTGTCAAGGAAGTGCATGCAGTTTAACATTTAAATTACCTGCGGACGAAATATTCTACACAACATCGGGCTATATATGGCGCACATCACAAAATTCCACCTCAGTGCATGCATCGCGGCACTTTCATTAGGGACATGTTTTTTTACAACTCTATACTTTGCTACGGACTTTGACGGTGAGTGAATTATTATTGCGATAGCAATTATATGGACACTCAAAAGCAGATTTCTACCGTCGGCGTCGCCGTCGCCGTCGCCGTCGCCGTGAGGTTCCGTATGACGTCAATGGAGATGAAATCGTCGCTGCGCGCCGAACGCTGTATGTGCGAGTGAAAGGGCGCGAGGGACGCGCTCTTTCACGGGGAGTGAACGCACGGCGGAGAACAAACGCGCGTTCTGCGCCGTGCCTCCTTAAGGGCTGCAAAAGTAGGCGTCTCTTTCCTCCTTTACAATCGCCATATATGTAGAGCAAACGCGCCTTCTTCCGATGCGCGAGAGGCCGGGGGGGAGGGGGGGGAAGGGGGAGGGAAGGGAGGCGACGTTTAGCTGCGGCACCAAGTGCCTATTTATATCAGAGGCTCCGGCAACAGTCACTAACGCCGCACGCATTTTGAGCGAACGCGGGCAAAACGCCGACGGCGTCGACAACAGTTCTGCGCGTTGCCGGTGCTACTGCATGTCCAAGTTTATACAGCTGATAAAGCTAACATCATTACTCTGTATAGCTCTCTACAAATTTGCTATCGCAATTGATGCTTCACCTTTCAGGTGAAACTGCGACAACTTTTTGTTCTTCTCATGCAATTTCACACCTGTATGAATAGTGATTACAGCCTAAGGCCCGTATTCACAAACGGAACTTACCCTTAACTTACAAGTTAAGTAGCCGGTCGATGCTTAACGCGTTTCATAGACAAATCTTGTACTTAAGGTAAACTTTAATCGCCACTTGAGTGCCGGAACGTAAAGTACAGCCATTGGCAACCTTAAGTGCGACATTCGCTACTCTCGCCTGGCAACCAAGATGGCCGACTGCTGCGGCAGCCTCACCGACTTTGCCGATTTCGCTGGACGTGTGCACGACATTATACGATTGATGAGGCATACCGATACGCGCCGCCATACGGCCACGGCTTAGAGATCCACAGAATCCCATGGAAGTATACAATGACGCGGAATTCTCGTGGCGGCACCGCTTTTCCAAGCAAGCAGTGCTACGGCTCTTGGAAATGCGGCCCGAAAAGACAATGAAGGCGGTCACCCCGCGCCGCCGCTGCTCCAGCTTCTGATCGCGCTGCGATTATACGGCGCCGGAACCTTTCAGGTTGTCACCGGGACGCCGTTCATTTTTAATTAAATATATATAATAATGAATAATTATTTAACAATTAAATAATTCGCCTTGGCACTCGTTGTCCACATCTGGCCCTTGTGTCAATAAGCCACATTATCAATAAATCAATCAGCGTTTCATTAAGTTCATTAATTTAATATGTTTATTTAAACAAGCTCCACGGGAATGCACAGCGCGGTCTTCTTCGGAAAAGTTTGATTACTTTTTTTCCATCGTCCGCGCGGGGTTGCAAACACAATACTCACACACTCTCTACGCACAAAGACCGCACGTTTCACGCAAAAAAAAAAAAAAAAACAGTCGGGACGGCGACACACCTAACCGCTGTGGCTGCGATTGGCTAAAGCGCTAAAACCAACTAGTGCTTTGCGTTTTACTCAGCAGAATGCGCGTGCAAGCACTGCAACATTTATATTCGCAGTAATCTGCCGCAAAATTTTTTTTACGATTGAACCAATCGCACACGTAAATTGTTTACGTACCCTCGACACCAGACGACATACTTGACTCGAAAAGTGTTACTTTACAAAGTTATACTTAAGTGTCGTTTTTGAAGCACTCTCCTAAAACTTTCCTAACACTTGTACTTTTCCCGCACTTATTGATGCCCTACTTAAGTTCCGTATGTGAATACGGGCCTAAGCGTTGCCGCCTGGGCTTAGATAGACAACACAAATGTTCCAACAATTTCACGCCGCGCGGGATGCAATTCTCGCTCGCTGCAAGTGCAAAGGTTTTCATAAAGAAGTGATAACGATGAGTTCGCGAGCGTGTGCTCAAAGGCAGCAGATCCTTACTTTGAATGAAGCAAGGTAAAATTCTTACACATCAACTTTTTAGCAGTGCCGTTATCCTGAATAATGACATATCGCGCAGGAGACCACTGGTAAGCTTATTTCTGTAACGAGCAAAACTGGCTGGAATCAGCCAGCTTTGCTCTGGCAGGCGTACACAGCTTGCAAGCATTGTATGAGCAATATCTCTTAATTTTTTCGACACAAGTCACACCAAAATGCCAGTGCCTGTATAGTTCTTAGGATATGCGGAAAGTGGGTTAAAAAACGGTGGAAGACAAAACATACCACAAAAATGTATGCGCAGAAGAATGAAATCAAGAAGAGGCATAAAGCAAAAAAGTGTTATGCCTTGATGCGAGGAATGAAAAAAAAAAATACTCGAGATTTTCCCTCTAACGAGAAACTTCTCTTCGACGTTGGAAAGCAATACTGTATGGCACATCCTCGTTCTCGTCGTTTAGTGTTCTCGGTGGACACGTGACAGAGGAAGCTCGGCAGAGCCATTAATATGGAAAACTAGAGACAGCGGTCGTTAGCAAAAGGTTGACAGTGTCCTCATCAATACTACGTCACCGCATGTAGCGAGGTAAATTTGAAAGCAAATGTGGCTTGGCCGAGTGTCACCTGTAGCTATCGTTGCCCTGCCTCTTGAACTCCACATATTGGTTTTGAGAGGGCGTTTATATGTCTCATTTATTCCCATAATGGTAATAGAAAGCGAAAAAAAAAGAAATGGCAAGAAGAAAAAAGAATGTTGTGACAGAAACACAAGGAAGCGCGGAAGCATGGATTGATGGAGCATTCGTGGGCACAGATAAGAAAACGAAAACAAAAAACATGTGCAAGGAAAGTGATAGATGGATTAGGTTTTACGTAAATGGCCACATTGATTAATGATGTTTCACGTCCCAAATCAACTCACTGAGGCACGAGAGATGCTGTATTGGTGAGCTACACATTATTCTGACTATGTAGGCTTGCTTTACCAGGCGGATGTCTCAATTCCGCGTACGGCTTTCCGTTCGAGCGTTATCGGAACGCTGCCGATGCGGCCGGAAATGAAAGCGGCGACCTCGTTCCCTGCAGCCGAGGTCCAGATACACTTCCGCATCCTCTTGGCTGATATGGCTAATACCGGGACCGTCATCGCGAAGTCCCATCGGAATATGACCGGTCCTACGAAAATGCACAGCAACATTTGTCGACGTTCATAGAACGCTCGCCCATTGGATGTATGGCCTGCCAAAGAAATCGTAACTTCTACAGAATACTATAACGTTTATCTAACACATGTCAGATATTGCTGGTTATTATTCGTGTATGCGCGTAGTTTATTCGAGTGGCAGCTGATCTTTTATCGTCCTTCTACGCAGGAGAGCACGCTGTGCTCCCTCGCTCTATTGTTGCGAACATCTACGCGCGCGTTTCTCGCCTACCGTGTTTCAGGGGGTAGGCAAGGAATTTCTTTAGAAAATCACATTTTATCTCTGCGTGTGAAACGTGAATCGAGCGTACAAAAAAAGGACGCTCAGAATATTCGCAAGGGAAGCGAAGAAGGTTACTGTTATTCGACACATTCTGTTTCGATAGTGAACACGAAAGCCGAGTTTTCGACTGCCGTGACCGTAAAAAAGGCGAACTAAAATTGCACATTGTGCTTGTTGGTGCGTCATATTAAATGCCGTTGGCGTAGCACTTCTAAGACGGGATCAAGAAGCGACACAGAAACGCGCTGTGTTTGCGTTTTGTGTCCCTTCTTCGTACCGTCTTAGATGCCCTACGCCAATGGAATTTAATATGACGTAAAAAGAAATTCACGTTCATCAATTAATTTCCGCGAGTATGCGATCATTGATATTTGTGTCAGCGACTTTATTTAGGGTCTAGACGTTCTTGTCATAGCTAATAAATTCTGTAATAAATTCGACTGCGGTGGCTGCTGCGTCCAGCCAAAGTTCGCATCGCATACAGCCGGTCGTTTACGGACCACGGGATCTCAGAAAAGGTTCAACGCAGTAGCCAGTAAACTGTATACGACAATGTTGCTAGCATATTCTAGTCGAGGCCCGAAATGCAAATACCAGGCTGCGCTGTGAGACTTTGGAGATATTGATCTTTTTCTCGGATTTCATGGTCCACAATATTTTGTCGCCGGGTGTGCATACAACATGTACACATGGCGTACTGACTGACCGGCTGCAGCAGTAAACGAAAGCGACAGGAAGATGTGTCCGCTGAAGAAAGCAGTGCAGCAGGTCGGTTGAGTCAGAAAGTCGATAGAGCCAAGTCGGAAGCGGACGTCGTTACGGGCGCGCATCCGCCCGCCAACGACCTGTCCGAGGGACGAACGTTCGAGACTGGCCGCGAAGAGTGCGCGCTTCTTCCGGAACATCGTTTCGCACCATCACGGCGACTGATTCCACGAACAGAAAGCGATGCTCGCCAAAACGCGGCTTGTCTACAGACCTCGCGGAACTGGCGGGCGTCCCGGTAAAATTGATTGCTTGAATTGATTGAATTGCATTGATTGGTTTCATTGCGACATTCCGTAGAGAACAGAGCCGTTAACGACCACATATATAGCGGTAGTATAGGTGGACAACACGTGCGAAAGAAGTATAATAACTGGCCATAGAGAAGGGGGGGGGGGCTATTCTGTAAGAGTCCACTTAGTGGACTGTCCACTTCGGCTATCGCCATTGGCTCCCGCTTCACGAGCGCGAAGGTGACGAGCGCGAACCTTCGCGCTCGTGAAGCGGGAGCCAATGGCGACAGCCGAAGTGGACAGTCCACTGGGTGGACTTTTACAGCATAGCCCCCCTGTTGTTCGGCGACGAAGGCGGAGCGCAACGCGGTTATGCGAGAGCATGCGCCCTTTGCATTGGCGGTGAGCGTCTGACCTCCAACCACCAAACATGAAAATGAGCGAGAGAGCCAAAGACTAGAATTGGACTTGAATACTCGTACTAGGTCTCTAGTACGAGTATTCAAGTATGTTTATCTAGGTCAATTACTCACAGGGGACCCTGATCATGAGAAAAAAATTTACAGAAGAATAAAATTAGGTTGGAGTGCATACGGCAGGCATTGCCAAATCCTGACTGGGAGCTTACCACTGTCGTTGAAAAGAAAAGTGTACAATCATTGCATTCTACCGGTGCTAACATACGGGGCAGAAACTTGGAGGTTAACAAAGAAGCTCGAGAACAAGTTAAGGACCGCACAAAGAGCAATGGAACGAAAAATCTTAGGAGTAACGTTAAGAGACAGGAAGAGAGCGGTGTGGATCAGAGAACAAACGGGGGTAGACGATATTCTAGTTGACATTAAGCGGAAGAAATGGAGCTGGGCAGGCCATGTAATGCGTAGGATGGATAACCGGTGGACCATTAGGGTTACAGAATGGATACCAAGAGAAGGGAAGCGCAGTCGAGGACGGCAGAAAGTCAGGTGGGATGATGAGGTTAGGAAATTCGCAGGCGCAAGTTGGAATACGCTAGCGCAAGACAGGGATAATTGGAGATCGCAGGGAGAGGCCTTCGTCCTGCAGTGGACATAAATATAGGCTGATTATGATGATGATGATGATGATGATGACTCGTACTAGGCAGTGACGGTAGCGACATAAAGGCGTCATGCACGTTCGACGATACGAATAACGCTGCCGGCGTTCGACCCTTATTGCCATTACAGTTTCTAAATGAACCGCTTATGTTTGTTACGTTTGAGGACGTGGTGGTGTCGCGCACACCTGAAAATGGGGAAATAGCCATCCTTACTACAGTACTTGGGAAATAAAAACAGTCTGGCAATAAAAGCGCGTCTTGCGGAGAACTACAAGTGTAAAGGTAAGAGGTATGATAACATGACGAAACGAGAAAAAACATAACAAAAAGAAAAAAAAGAACACGTTGCTTTTCAAAATCGTACAGGCAGCTTTTGTATACTCACACACACGGTGACGCAAAATGGATCCTTCCAGTAATAGCGTCGCTACATTAGTTATGTGGTGCCACGGTTAAGTGTTAGTGGTAAATGTCAAGGTTGCAGTGCGAAGTCCCTCTGACGAGCCCTGACCTA
>NC_051157.2:205021482-205161482 GCF_013339745.2 Dermacentor silvarum | reverse complement strand
GCTTCTCGGACGTTATCAATGCTTCTATCCGTCGTCTGTGGTCACCGACGCCCATGTAATCTGATTGTATGAGCGACGCGAATTGTCTAGAACTTTCTGGAAGACACGCGGGCATCAGGGATTAATCTGGAACCTTCGATGACTCAGGTATAAAAGCCGACGCGTTTCGCCGCTGATCAGATTTTCGACGATCGCCGACTGTGTTCGCCGCTATCGTTGTGCTTTGAGTGTAGCTTGCTTTTGTGGGCACAGGTTCGCCCAATAAACAACCAGTTTCGTCATACACAGTTTTGTGACTGTTTTCTCTACCGTCACTACTACGTGACATCCGGTGGAGGTGCTGGGTATGACTAAAAGCTCTGCTCCTGCAATACAAGGATTGCTTCTCGTCGTCGTCAAAAGTTCGACAAACCCCTGTCGCCAAGCACCGAATCATAACCGACGAGAATGTCCGCCCACTGCGTCAGAGCCCGTACCGAGTTTCGGCACGCGAACGCGAGGCCATAAGGCAACAAGTCGACGAAATGCTACGCGACGACATCATCCAGCCGTCCAAGAGTCCGTGGGCGTCCCCCGTGGTGTTAGTGAAGAAGAAGGATGGAACCCTACGTTTCTGCGTCGATTATCGTCGCCTCAACAAGGTCACGAAGAAGGACGTATACCCCCTTCCACGGATTGACGACGCCTTGGATCGACTATACAACGCAAAGTATTTTTCGTCGATGGACCTCAAAACCGGCTACTGGCAAATCGAAGTCGACGAGCGGGACCGGGAGAAGACGGCCTTTATAACACCAGACGGACTGTTCGAGTTCAAGGTCATGCCGTTTGGTCTTTGCTCGGCACCTGCGACTTTCCAACGCGTCATGGATACAGTACTGGCAGGCTTGAAGTGGCAGACTTGCCTCGTCTATTTGGACGACGTCGTTGTGTTTGCCTCAAGCTTCGAAGAACACCTGCGGCACCTTGAAACAGTTCTTCAAGCAATCAAAACCTCCGGACTCACGTTAAAGCCAGAAAAGTGCCGCTTCGCATATGAGGAGCTCTTGTTTTTGGGCCACGTCATCAACAAGTCTGGACTGCGCCCCGACCCTCAGAAAACTGCGGCCATCTCCAACTTTCCTCTGCCCGCTGACAAGAAGGCAGTGCGTAGATTTCTGGGACTGTGCGCCTATTACAGGCGCTTCGTCAAGGATTTTTCACGGATCGCCGAGCCACTGACGTACCTCACGAAGGCCGACGTCGAGTTCAAGTGGGAGATGCCGCAAATCGAAGCATTTGAAGAACTGAAGCGACGCCTACAATCGCCGCCCATCCTTGCGCATTTCGACGAAAATGCCGATACCGAAGTCCACACCGACGCAAGCGGCGTAGGACTCGGCGCCGTGCTTGTGCAGAGGACTGATGGACTAGAAAGGGTTGTAAGTTACGCTAGCCGGTCGCTATCGAAGGCGGAAGCAAATTATTCCACAACAGAAAAGGAGTGCCTCGCCATCATCTGGGCTACATCAAAGTTTCGCCCCTACCTCTATGGCAGGCCCTTTAAAGTTGTGAGCGACCACCACGCCTTGTGTTGGCTAGCTAACTTGAAGGATCCTTCAGGTCGCCTCGCACGATGGAGTCTGAGACTTCAAGAATTCGACATCACCGTCGTTTACAAGTCCGGGCGAAAGCACTCTGACGCCGACTGCTTGTCTCGCGCCCCCGTCGAACCGCCGCCACAGGATGACGACACTTTCTTGGGACCCATCAGTGCCGACGAATTCGCCGAACAACAGCGAGCCGACCCGGAACTAAGGAACCTTGTAGATTACCTGGAAGGCAAGACCGTCACTGTGCCGAAGGTGTTCAGGCGAGGATTGGCGTCGTTTTTCTTGCAAAACGACATTCTCCTAAAGAAGAACTTCTCGCCTCTCCGAGCCAACTACCTCCTCGTGGTACCCTCAGCATTGCGTCCAGAGGTTCTGCAAGCTCTACATGACGACCCAACGGCTGGACACCTCGGTTTTTCCCGCACGCTCGCAAGGATACAAGAAAAATACTACTGGCCTCGCCTCTCTGCCGACGTCGCCCATTACGTAAGGACATGCCGAGACTGTCAGCGACGCAAAACACCGCCGACAAGGCCAGCCGGACTTCTACAGCCGATCGAGCCACCTCGCCGACCGTTCCAGCAGATTGGGATGGACTTACTGGGGCCTTTTCCGACGTCGACGTCCGGGAATAAATGGATCGTCGTAGCTACGGACTACCTCACCCGCTACGCCGAAACAAAAGCCTTGCCCAAAGGCAGTGCTGCCGAGGTAGCCCGATTCTTCGTTGAGAACATCCTCCTGCGTCACGGTGCCCCAGAAGTCCTCATCACCGACAGAGGTACTGCCTTTACGGCAGAACTAACTCAAGCCATCCTGCGATACAGCCACACAAGCCATCGCCGGACCACCGCCTACCACCCGCAGACGAATGGCCTCACCGAGCGCCTAAATAAGACCATCGCCGACATGCTGGCAATGTACGTCGACGTCGAACACAAGACGTGGGATGCCATCCTTCCGTACGTGACCTTCGCATACAACACGGCCGTGCAAGAAACGACGCACATGGCGCCGTTCAACCTGGTCTACGGAAGGAGCCCGGCAACGACGCTTGACGCCATGCTACCGGACGTCACCGACGAAGAAAATCTCGACGTTGCCACCTATTTGCAGCGTGCCGAAGAAGGTCGACAGCTCGCCCGCCTGCGCATCAAGAACCAGCAGAGGACCGACAGCCGACACTACAACCTTCGACGACGCTACGTCGAGTACCAGCCCGGTGACCGTGTTTGGGTCTGGACTCCGATACGCCGACGAGGACTTAGCGAGAAGCTGTTACGTCGCTATTTCGGACCATATAAGATCACCCGACGTATTGGCGCACTGGACTATGAGGTCGTGCCAGACGGCATTTCGCAATCACAGCGGCGCCGGGCACGACCTGAAGTCATCCACGTGGTGCGTCTTAAGCCTTTCTACGCCCGCTGACAAACTTAGGTACTTTGTTACTTTGTTATTGTTTTTTGTTATTTTGTTTATTACGCATGGTTTTGTTTTCGCTTTCGTGTTTGTTTGTAGCATCGGGACGATGCTTTTTAAGGGGAGGGTATTGACACGTACACATGTTTATCTTTCACCGGTAGCCGCTTTCAACATTGGCTGACAAATGTTAAACGTTATCGCTCGGCGCAGGACGCGCCTGCATTGGAAGCTTCTCGGACGTTATCAATGCTTCTATCCGTCGTCTGTGGTCACCGACGCCCATGTAATCTGATTGTATGAGCGACGCGAATTGTCTAGAACTTTCTGGAAGACACGCGGGCATCAGGGATTAATCTGGAACCTTCGATGACTCAGGTATAAAAGCCGACGCGTTTCGCCGCTGATCAGATTTTCGACGATCGCCGACTGTGTTCGCCGCTATCGTTGTGCTTTGAGTGTAGCTTGCTTTTGTGGGCACAGGTTCGCCCAATAAACAACCAGTTTCGTCATACACAGTTTTGTGACTGTTTTCTCTACCGTCACTACTACGTGACAATATGATCGACGCTCTGATCTTCCTTACAGCGGGACTATTCTGTTTGTTAGGTAAACACGAGCGATGGGTTGAGGGGAGCGTGGCGACGTCGTGAGAAGAATGGCTTCGCCAAGTTACACAGGTAAAATATCTTCCCCTACCCTATTCGGGAACGCTGCTGCTCTTGCTGCTGCAGTACCTAGTGACAAATACCTAGTCACCCCAGATGGCATCGAAGAGGTTCGTTGAAGACCAGCGCCGACTGAGTGGCACGTACTCAGCGCTCCAAGTCGGCGACAAATAGTTTCTTCGAACTGCGGTACCTACACTGCCCCGCGTGTACAGTGACCCACCCTTGTCGGCGTGAAAGAGGTGCGTCGAAGAGCAGCCTGTTTGTACACATTGGGACATACTCGGTGACCCAAGGTGGTCTGATGGTTGGTTTTGAACCATGTTACCTCAGCATAGCAGACCTATGCGCTAACCATTCGACTACGGACCACCCAGTGACCCATGTACGAGGAAAAACGGTTAGATACAAACATAGAAAAAATCATACAAACATAAATAGATAGATAGATAGATAGATAGATAGATAGATAGATAGATAGATAGATAGATAGATAGATAGATAGATAGATAGCCCCCAGAAGGCGCGTGGATTACCAAAAGAATGCTAACGCAATAAAATGTCCCTTACATATCTCCGATGCGGAATCGACCCGGCGTCCCAATGGTTGCTCAAGGACAGTGACCCAACGCTTCAGTAGGCTGTGCCACAAATGCAAACGTCTTCCAGGCCAGCGTCGTAGTGAGCTGCGTCACGAATGCACTGGATATGTGCCACCCTTCAACGAACATCTTGCTAACGTTGGTCACTCAGTGTGTGTCAATGGGTGTGCGGCAATAAGCTAGGAGGAACAATTCTCAACGTTCGGAGGCCCCGGCGCACCACACTTCTCCTCTCGGAGGCCACGCGCGGACTTTTTAGCAGCAACACTAGATTGCGCAACGTGTCCCGAAAGAAGTACATAGAACTTGGAATATCTCTACAAAGGCAAATGTGATAAGGATAAGACAAGCTCGTACAGGCCAGTTACAGTAATGTCGGTGATATAAGAAGGGCAATGCAAGCCATCAAATTAAAACTGTCGAACTGGGTGGAGAAAAATGATCTACTGGGGGAACTGCATAATTCGTTCAGACTACGCGGACGTTTAAAGTATAATATGTACGTACTAACTTACTGCACAGACATTTCAGTTGTTTTAACAGATTATTATGGATAGTATAAATTCTAGATATTAAGGTAGCCTACGTCAACGTAAACAGGGAATTGTTATGGGTTGTTATCAAGCACGAAGGCATAGACGACGATTTAGTGGACTAGCTTAGGGAGATTTTCAGGGTGTTTCACTTAACTTGGGCCCAACATTAAAAATATGCAAATTCTACTTAACTGGACAGAACCAAAATAATGTTTGTCGTCGCGCGGAGATACTCAGACTATTTTTTGCATTCCGCCTAATTAGATAATTAGTCATAATTAATTATTAATCTTATCAAATATTATAATTAAACTAAATGTGTCAATGACAAAATTGTAGAGAAACATGAAAAACTCCCGATATAGCTTTCGCTTGCTCATTACGTGTTAAGTAAAAGTGTTCTTCCGAGCGTAAAAGAAGCCCTCGAATACACTCAATATCGTCGCGCGACTGGCCGCTTGAGGTATTTTGCGTGTATTCGCGGGCTTTTTATTTATTTATTTATTTATTTATTTATTTATTTATTTATTTATTTATTTATTCAATACTGCAGACCTTGTACAGCTCCAAGCAGGGTGAGTAAAAAGGTAAACAAAGCAAATACAACAGAGTTAACGTTTCAAAAACATGAAATTGAGAAGACATCAAATTGAGGAGAAATGCGATAAAGAATCATTCCAATCGGTTACAGTGCCGGGAAAAAATGAAAACTTGAATAAATCTGTTCGTGAAAAATAGGGCGTCAGCGAAGTAGGATGATGGTGGCGAGTATGCCTGGATGTAGAAGATGATAGATAGGGTGATGGTTTGATTGCTAGGTCCTGATTCCACAGCAAGAAAAGAAATTGTAAACGTAAAGCTTTCCTTCTTTGTTTGAGACATTGAATGCCATTAGCCTGCCATTCCAACGGGTGAGTCATACGGAGAAAAGTTCGAGTAAATAAACCATACAGATTTCCTCTGTACCTTTTCGAGGCAGGAAATATTGTGTTTAGTAAACGGGTCCTAAACCACGCATGATTATTCAAGTTTCGGTCTAATTATTGAATTTTACGCAAGTAATATTATCCATATTTATGTGGCACGTATTGAGCAACAGAAAGCTGCATCGAGATTTTGTCATGTTGCTCTACAATTTTCTAAATGACAATTTTCATCTCATTACAATAATTGAAAAAAAGATTAAATATTTAAGACTAGTTATCTAATCAGGCAGAATGCAACAAAAAAATCAAAGCCCCTTTCCTAAAGAAAGATGGCTGAACGTGAAGCTTTCTCCCATGCAAACTGAATCTAAGTCAAAATCAAAAGTCAATGACCGCGCTAAGAAACCAAGAAATTCTGAACGACCCGATGGGATGCATATGTGATTTCTTTGCTTGTTTAGGATTGTACTTTTTGAAGGTTGAAGTTGAATTAAGACAGATTTCGTTAAGTTGCATAGCCTTTATTTTAGATCATGTAGCTGTTGATTACACGCGCACACTCACACTTTCACGTACGGCTATAAACTTGCACGGTATTGCTTTTTGATTGCTGTGGTAGACGGCCACAGGCTCTGGCGTTGCCGATACACGGGATCGGCCTTACGGACACGATCGCGCTTACGTTCAAGTACGGCAGCCTCTTCTACCATGCGCTGCACCCGCGGCCTACCCAGAGTGACGGCCGGGAATGCACTGCGTTACGCGCGTAATGCAATGCAGATCTATACAGTTCGTCTTGGTAGCGTGGTGTTGCAGTTCCCATTGTTCTTATCGGTAGAACTGCGAATGTAAACCGTAGTGTTCTACGATACTTATGTCGTGCGCCGTTGTTCTATTGTGTGCGCAGATGCCTAGATAGTTCCACTGTGTAAGTTGGCTTTCCTGCAGGGCGTTTTCGGCGCTCACAAACGAATCAGTGAGACGTGGAAAGCTTCGCTTTAATAATTTCAGTATCTCCAAGCGACGGCAAACAACATTACCTTGGTTCTGTCCAGCTACGTAGCATTTGTATATTTTTAAAGCTTGGCCCAAGTTAAGTGAAACACCCTGTATAGAGAAAACCGAGTGCAAGTTGTATGGGAAGGCCGAAAATGTAATGAAGGGCATAGAAAGACGATTGGAAAACAGCGAATTAGGGTTTGAGTTATTCTACATGCGTAATGAACAAATGGTGCAACAGAAGCTCCTCGGACTGATGTATGCGGACGACATAATGCTACTAGGGGACAATGCAAGAGAATTACAGACACTTACGAATTTGTGTGGCAACCCAGTGACAAACTTAGCCATTAAGTTTAGCACATCGAAATGGGCAATTCTGATCTTTAATGAATAGACGAGTAATTACGTGGTGTCAATTCAACGGCAAGCCATACCTATAGTCAAGCAATATAAATATCTCATAGTATACACAAACGAAGCCAAGACTTATTCAAGCAGTCACCAATCTTTCATTATCATCTGCCTATTTTTATGTCCACTACAGGACGAAGGCCTCTCTCTGCGATCTCCAATTACCCCTGTCTTGCGCTAGCTGATTCCAATTTCCACCTGCAAAATCACTTCACCTAGTCTTCTGCCATCCTCGACTGCGCTTCCCTTCTCTTGGCACCCATTCTGTAACTGTAATGGTCCACCGGTTACCCATCCTATGCATTACATGGCCTGCCCAGCTCCAGTTCTTCCTCTTAGGGTGTGTTCCAATTCTGGCCAGCATCGGAGACTGTCTACGTAGACAGCTAAGGAGACAGCCAAGACAGCTTCGAGGCCATGGAATGAACCGCGTTTCGAGCCGTCTGGATGACGTATGAAAGATGCGTCTGCGACGAGACGCCACCTCTAGGCGACAAGAAAAAGTTGACAAAACCATGCATTATTTCTGTATTTTAAGTCCTTGCGCCTGCGAACCCATGAAAAACACGATGTGACTTACATTAAGGGCGTAGGAAAGCACGTCTACGTTTTCTTTTGCGCAGACGACCTTCGGCAGCCTAGCCCCGGGCACCAACAGCCATAACCGTCGGACAAATAAAGTTTATTCCTATCCTATCCAGACGACCTTCCTGTCGGCTTGCCAAGCATCCTGCTCAGCCGCCATCTCGTTTGGACAGGAAAGTAGCCTGCATCGTTGCTGACTTTGATGCTGTCTTCGCGAAGCTGTCTACTTTGACGCCTTCGTGAGAATTGGAACGAGACTTAAGATGGCCGCTGTCCACTTAGCCGTCTACTTTGCTGTCTTAGGTGAGTATTGGAATTTGGAACACAGCCTTTATGTCAACTAGAATATCGGCTATGCCCGTTTGCTCTCCGATCCACACCGCTCTCTTCCTGTCTCTTCACGTTAGGCCTAACATTTTTCGTTCCATCGCTCTTTGTGCGGTCCTTAACTTGTTTTCGAGCTTGTTTGTTAACCTCCAAGTTCCTGCCCCATATGTTAGCACCGCTAGAATACAATGATTGTACAGTTTTTCTTTTCACCGACAGTGGTAAGCTGCACTCAGGATTTCGCGATGCCTGCTGCATGCACTCCAACCCAATTTTATTCTTCTGTAAATTTCCTTATCATGATCAGGGTCCTCTGTGAGTCATTGACCTAGATAATCAATATCATCATCATCATCATCATCATCAGCCTATATTTATGTCCACTGCAGGACGAAGCGCTCTCCCTGCGATCTCCAATTACCCCTGTCTTGCGCTAGCGTATTCCAACTTGCGCCTGCGAATTTCCTAACCTCATCATCCCACCCGACTTTCTGCCGTCCTCGACTGCGCTTCCCTTCTCTTAGTATCCATTCTGTAACCCTAATGGTCCACCGGTTATCCATCCTACGCATTACATGGCCTGCCCAGCTCCATTTCTTCCGCTTAATGTCAACTAGAATATCGTCTACCCCCGTTTGTTCTCTCATCCACACCGCTCTCTTCCTGTCTCTTAACGTTACTCCTAAGATTTTTCGTTCCATCGCTCTTTGTGCGGTCCTTAACTTGTTCTCGAGCTTCTTTGTTAACCTCCAAGTTTCTGCCCCATATGTTAGTACCGGTAGAATGCAATGATTGTACACTTTTCTTTTCAACGACAGTGGTAAGCTCCCAGTCAGGATTTGGCAATGCCTGCCGTATGCACTCCAACCCAATTTTATTCTTCTGTAAATTTCTTTCTCATGATCAGGGTCCCCTGTAAGTAGTTGACCTAGATAAACATATTCCTTTACAGACTCTAGAGGCTGACTGGCGATCCCGAATTCTTGTTCCCTTGCCAGGCTATTGACCATTATCTTTGTCTTCTGCATATTCATCTTCAACACAATTCTTGCACTTTCTCGATGAAGGTCCTCAATCATTTGTTGTAATTCCTATCCATTGTTACTCAATAGGACAATGTCATCTGCAAACCCAAGGTTGCTGAGATATTCGCCGTCGATCCTCACTCCTAATCCTTCCCAGTCTAAGAGCTTGAATACTTCTTCTAAGCATGCAGTGAATAGCATTGGGGAAGTTGTGTCTCCTTGCCTGACCCCTTTCGTGATAGGTATCTTTCAACTTTTCTTATGGAGAACCAAGGTAGCTGTGGAATCCTTGTAGGTATTTGCTAAGATATTCACGTATGCCTCCTCTACTCCTTGATTACGCAATGCCTCTATGACTGCTAGTATCTCTACTGAATCGAATGCCTTTTCATAATCTATGAAAGTCATATAGAGAGGTTGATTGTACTCTGCAGATTTCTCGATTACCTGATTGATGGCATGGATATGGTCCATCGTAGAATATCCTTTCCTTAAGCCAGCCTGTTCTCTTGGTTGACTGAAGTCAAGTGTTGTCCTGATTCTATTGGAAATTATCTTGGTGAATATTTTATACAATACTGAAAGCAAGCTAATGGGTCTGTAATTCTTCAATTCTTTAACGTCTCCCTTCTTATGGATAAGTATAATGTTGGCGTTCTTCCAGCTCTCTGGTACACTTGAAGTTGTGAGGCATTGCGTATAAAGGGCCGCAAGCTTTTCAAGCATGATATCTGCTCCATCTTTGATTAAATCTACTGTTATTCCATCTTCTCCAGGCGCTTTTCCCCTGGTCATGTCTTTCAAGGCCCTTCTCACTTCTTCGCTAGTTATAGAAGGAGCTTCTGTATCCGGTTCATCACTATTTCGAATTAAAGTAGCTTGGCTGTTTTGGCTAGTGTACAGGTCAATATAGAATTCTGCTGCTGCTTTTCCTATGTCATCGAAATTGCTGATGATATTACCATGCTTATCTTTCAGTGCATACATCTTGCCTTGTCCTATGCCTAGTTTTCTTCTTACTGATTTCATGCTGCGTCCGTATTTTACGGCTTCCTCAATTTTTCACACGTTATAATTTCGAATATCCCTTACTTTCTTCTTGTTGGTCAGTTTTGACAGTTCAGCGAATTCTATCTGATCTCTTGAGTTGGACACTTTCATGTTTTGTCGTTTCTTTATTAGGTCCTTTGTTTCTTGGGAGAGCTTCCCTACAGGTTGCTTTGGTACCTTACCTCCCACTTCAATTGCTGCTTCTGAGATCAGCCTAGTTACGGTTTCATTCATTAGCTCTATGTTATCTTCATCTTCCTGTTCTAAAGCTGCATATTTGTTTGCGAGAACCAGCCTGAACTGGTCTGCTTTCACCCTTACTGCATCTAGTTTGGCCTGTTTCCTCTTGACTAATTTCACTCTTTCTCTCTTCAAATTGAGAGAAATCCTAGACCTCACTAATCTATGGTCACTGCACTTTACCTTGCCTAACACTTCTACATTCTGCACTATGCTTGGATCGGCAGAGATTATGAAATCTATTTCATTCCTTGTTTCTCCATTAGGGATTTTCCAGGTCGACTTCCTGTTGGTGCGCTTCCTGAAGAATGTATTCATTATTCGGAGCCTATTCCTTTCCGCGAATTCCACCAACATCTCTCCTCTTGCATTCCTAGAATCGATGCCGTAGTTTCCAATTGCTTGCTCGCCAACCTGCTTTTTGCCCACTTTTGCATTGAAGTCGCCCATGACTACAGTATACTGAGTTTGCACCTTTCTCATTGCTAATTCCACATCTTCATAAAACTGTTCTATCTCTTCATCATCTTGACTGGAAGTTGGGGCGTAGGCTTGTACTACCTTCATTTTGTACCTCCTATTCAGCTTTATTATGACGACTGCTACCCTCTCACTAATGCTGTAAAATTCCTCAATGTTGCCCGCTATGTTGTTATGAACTAGAAATCCTACCCCGGATTCTCTCTTATCTGGAAGACCTCTGTAGCAGAGGACGTGGCCGTTAGTCAGCACTGTGTAAGCTTCACCAGTTCTTCTAACCTCACTAAGGCCAATAATATCCCAGGCAATGCCTGATAATTCCTCAAATAGTCCTGCTAAGCTAGCCTCACTCGAGAGGGTGCGCGTGTTGAACGTTGCCAGGTTCAGTTTCCATTGGCGGCCTGTAGAGCAATATTGTAGAGCGGCTTTTATGGCATTTTAGAATGCTGCAAGGCAGGCTGCGTGGTCACGAGCTCAGAGTCGTTGTTGTGGTTGTTGTTGTTGACCTGAGTGGTTGTGGCGCATACCCACCGTGGGGGATTGGCCATGAATTGGGTGGGTATATTCGGTGCACAAAAACAAGGGAATTAACGAATAGACTACTGGAGTTTAGAAAGGAAAATTTTGTGAGAGGAGAAGGAAAAAAAAGAAAAAAACACTAATTATCATAGGTTAAAAAAGAAATAAATGAATAAAAGAAAACTATGGTGTGACAGGTGACAATAAGTTTAGCATGGTAATCGATTTGATTCAATGAGATAATTTTGGATTGCCAAGCAAGCATTTCTGTGGCTGAACCCAATAATAGAGGCTCCAAAAGATAGAATTACAGGTTCCGATAAATCTAGGCCAATATTGCCAAGCGGGTTTTCCGGTAGTCTTTTCCTTATTGCAGAAAAAGGCCTACAAGACAAGAAGAAATAGTCTATTGTCTCCGCTTCGCCACAGAATGAGTATAATGGTGAGGGGACCAGACCAGACCTGTGTAAGTAAAAATTTAACGTAGGGATACGGCAGCGCAGCCTCGTGATGGTCACTTTAATTTTCCGGCTTTGGCAAAAGTCTCTGTGCCAAGGGTATGGAAGATGTCTGTATTCCAAAGAATTAGTTAGAGCAGAGCCTGGCACTCCTGCGAAATCTAGCAGCAGTGACATGAGCAGTCGAAGGACAATACGGAAAAATTGGTCCGGTTATCGATGCCTTGGCTAGTCAATCTGCTATTTCATTTATAATGAGTCCTTAATGGCCAGGGACCCAAATTAAACGCAAGCTTTTGAAATAACCAGGTATCAATGAATGAAACGTCCTCCATACGCGAGAGTCACAAGAAGCAGTGAGGGATGAGCACAATGATAATGAATCAGTGACTATCACGGCAGACGTAATTGATGGGTCTAATTTGCGTAGAGCCAGCACCACCGCCATGAATTCGGCTAAAAATATGGGTATAAAATCTGGCAGCCGTAAAGAAAATGTCCAATCGAGAATAGGGGGAAATATACCAACACCTGATTTTTCCTCACATTGTGAGGCATCTGTCGCAATAACGATGTTTGTTTGCAGGCTCTGCAGATAATCTTGTAATAGACCATCTTGAATACTATGTGGAAATAATTTGGAATTATTAGGAAAGATGTCATCGAATTGAATATCAGGGTTAACAGTTCTGTCAAGTCCAGCAATCTGGGACATCGACTACTGCGGTGAAGCCAACCCTGGGGCGATGCGGTTGGCGTAACTCTATGGGCAGCATTTTTTAAAAATCGATTGCTGAGCAATGGCTCGTTTCTCGCGATTTGCACTTTAGGCACTCAATCCCGACAACGTTCTCAAGCTATATGTCGAGTGTAGTTTAATTCTGCCGGCTGGATTTTTTTCCTGGGGCACTTTTGTAGACCCATTTAAAATGCATGGGGTGATTTTTAAAACGTCATTTGCAGCACAGTAAAAACTAATCCGCTAATTGCACTCTAGTGGCACATACTGTAGGTCTCTCTATATATGTAGGTCCAGTTTGGTTTTATTCCGCTGGCTGAATTTTTTTCCTGGGGCGCTTTTGTTTGGCTACTATGCGGCAAAGCATCTTTACAGGGGCAAAAGATTCGTCCGCCGTTGAATTGATGGAAAAGAGCTTGTGGACCATGCTAAAAATGGACACGAATGTGCAGCTGTGATGCATATTTGCGCCCTGGCGTATAATGAAAGATGATGGTGTCAGATTCTGCAAGAAGGAGCGGGCCAAATGGCTTTATGGAGTGCCATCGAAGCACTAAGAACGGCTGCGCGTGCCCCTTTTCTCAAGTTTCGGCGCATGGTAAAGTGTTTCATTTGGTATTTAGAACGATAAGGTATTTAGAAAGATTTACTGTTACGCAAATTTTTGACACAAAAGGACATCGCCAAATGGAGCACTTGTTACTTGTGTTTACTTGACAGTGCAATTTGCCGACAATGCGAAGGCTTGAATATTATCAGTGTAAAAAAATTGAAAGGGAGAACTTATGATCTATAGAACGCGTGACGGAACGAAATAAAGAAAAAAACAGAGTCCCCGTGTTACAGCGAAAATCAGCAGCTTCGTCTCGTTTAATAAACGATGTCATTTTAGTTTTAAATGCAAAAGCATTTCTATGCCTACCAAATCTATGTCTACCATTTCCGTCCGTCACGTCAGACTAATGCAATGGCTCATAACCACGTAAGGCAGAGGCTACAAGCGCTCAGCGAAGTGAAGCGAACAGCGCATACATTCATTGAGGTCACCCATACAATACAAAGAACAGCACATGTTTCAACAAAGAAAAATTTCAAAACAAGCATCCGAACCATGAATAAAACATTGCATGCCCCCCTCAGCAATTGTAGTGGTAGTTTTGCAACAGCTTAGCTGGACATCCAGGTTGATAAGGACCGATAATAGTTGATAAGGGTCAGATCATGTTCGATAAGGTTGATAACGATGGATGAGGGTTATTAAGGGTTTATGCTGGTCGAATCAAATTTCATAACATTGATAATGACACTGGGCTGCGTGGCGATTAACAAGCGGCACAATGCTTGTGCATACTTAGGCAACTTCCAGAGGACTTTCTGCGTGATTTCTTTTTTTCAGTTCGGAAGTATAACTAAAATCATGCGTGCCTGTTAAGTGTACGCAAATCTCGCACGTTATACGCGAAAGTAGGGTTGTGAGGGTTTGAGAAAGTGGAGCCGCAACCGCTGAACTACACCGGGTTAATTGTTGTAGGGCCTGCTGTGAGCCACACGATTGCTTAGCTGCGCAAATAGGTAATCGCTTGACAATACTTCTCGGAGCCCCGCCTGGTCGGGAATATTTCCTCTCGTAAGGTGACTCTTACAATATCCTCGTAGCGCAAGAAAACACTGGTCTGACAGTCGTTCGGACATGACTAACCTGATTCCGGGCTTTTAAATGCTGTCGCACCAAATCGCTTGGAAATACGAAGAAAATATACAATTCGTTTGTTTCTCCACAAACTCAGTCGCACTGTGGGGAAACAAGCTTCTAGTTTATGGTAGCGGTATTTCCCGTACAAAACTTTTTTTTTTATTATTGTGAAAGAAATTATATGTACACTCCAGGCGCATTTACGCCGACGTCATCCGCGTCGCCTTCGCTGTCGCCGCCATGTTCCGTGTGAAGTCCGAGTGCGATAACATCGCGGCCGGATGCCGTAAGTTGCCGGTGCGAGTGGAAGCGTGCCAGATTCATATGAGAAGCCTGGTGGCTCAATCTCGAAGGTTATGAAAAATGGCGCACAACAATGCCTCAAGCAAGCACGTCTCGCTGTGTATTGTGTGTATTACACGGACAAACAGGTGCACGCAGGGTAACGTTTAACATCGACTCACCACTCTCGCATTGCACTAAATGCTGAAGAAATTAAACATTCACTGTTAAGATCACCACGTACTATCGTCAGTCAAAGCAAACAGCAGAGAAAGCTTCGCTTACTCTGGTTCCCACACTGAGTCGGAACCACATAATTTTATTGCGATTGCAAATATATGGACACTGCAGGCACATTTCCGCCGTCGTCGTCGACGTGTTGTTTCGTATAATGTCCAAGTGCGATAACATAGTGGCCGTGCGCCGTATGGTGTGGGTGAAACTGGAAGCGTGAGAGGGGTGAGCAGAGAATGGTTGCTTAGTCTCGCGTGCGCAAGGGAGGAAGGCGGGGAAAAAGCGCTCCGTCTTCCATCGCGCACAAGGCCGCAGGGAAAGTGGGGGACGTTTTACTCCTGTGGCGGCTACGTATGACGCGGCTGAGCGCGGCCGCGCGGCCCCGATCCAGAGAGCGATGTGCGCTGGGTGCAAAGTCTAGGCGGGCCGATGGCTGGGACCCTATAGCGTAAAGCTATTCCAATCTGTTTTCCTTCCAATCTCCTGATGTCCAATTTACGTAACCGCCAACGCAAGCATCGGGCGGTGACTCGCAGCGTTGTTTGAGAAGGCTATTGAAACGCTCTCCTATTTTCTAGGAGGTCACTGTTGTTTGCTTTCAAAAGGAATAGCATTGCCTAACTTGACATATATTTCTTACCTGATTGGCTGACCAAGGGCGATGAGCACGCAGAAGTGGAGGCGGTAAGGTGGGGCCGGGCTAGCGCAGTGAAAGTAGATAACCTGATGAGGAGGGTGTTGCCGGCGTCTGCGTTTGCCCTGCTTCTTCTTACTTAGCTATCGGTGTCTGCTAGAAAATCACGTCGGCGTGCAACGGAAACGTAACAATGCAGCTAAAACGAATCTTCAGTGAAGAAAATTTGACATAGCGATGTTGTTTACGTGCTGAAAGGACTCGACAACGATATAATGTCAAGCAAAATTTTTAGTGCAGGCAAATTAATCCATTCTCCACGGCAGCAACGACTAGCCAGTGCCAGAGCGATCGGCGGGTACCCACCTTCTATTCATGTCGGAATGGGGCAGTGTCCGGCTATTAAAAAGAAAATTAAGTTTTGATCGGCGTAAGAATGCATCTTTAATGCGTACACGCCACTTTGACGCAGTGATTTTTTACTGTTTTTGGACGTCAGGTGACAGACAGGTGAACTGGACGCAGCCCGAAAACTTTTGACCAATTGCGGATGGCTGATGGTAAAAAGGCATAGAATCGAAAAATTAGATTTTTCTGTTGTTCGGTCTCACATGCATAATTAGTGTGCACACGTCATATAAGAGTGAGTAGCTCTCGAGGTTTTTTAACAGCGGAGCTGTTTAAGCCGAGCGTTAGTCCGTAACCTGCGAACAGAAATTGTGGGCCGATCCTGGCGGTTGTGCAGAAAGGGTACAAGCGCAATGACACGTACCTCTGTGAACTGGCGAAGCTGAGCCTGGTTAAGTCTAGCTAAGCATGGTTGGGACTACTTAAGCTTAGTCTGTCATCGATAGACAACCGATAGTCAAACAGCAGCTAATCGATAATCGATAAATGATCAATAAATTCCGGAAATGCTGGGGATGACTTGGTAGTGCTTAGCCTAGCCCAAAAGCCAGACGAAGCTAGGTGCCCATCAGCTCCGCTTTCTCTGTAGCATTGCGCCTCCCGTGCAAGCTACGCAAATATTTTTTTTTACGTTGCGTGAAGGACGAGTGAAGTTGGGCAATCATGGAGGCCTGATTTCAGAAATAGAATAGAGGCAGTTTGGAATAGCTTTTCGTTAAAGCGCTCCTGATGCCGTCGTGTGCGGTGTATTCTCGGCGCAATTAGTTCGCGTTGAAGCTAGAAGTAGCACGATGGACAATTCGCTCGCTGTTGCTGCCGCTCTCCCCCACGCCATCGTTTTGACAGTGAGTGTCCGCGCTTATCGAGAGAGATGTGTTCGTGTGTGATTGTGCGCGCGTGACAACGTGCAGGTTAATTTAGTTAGTAAGCGAATGTTTACAGCAGTTTATGCAGCTGATAAAACGACTAACCTTAGTTTGCACAGCTGTCTAATAAATTTCTGTCACAATCAGTGATTCGCCTGTCGGGCGAAATTGACCTTATTGTTAATATTATTGTAGTTAATATTATTATTACTTATTACGTTCAAGCCAGGCGCAATACACATACAAGTTTCAAATACAGGCGCAGTTCTGTCTCATTGCGACTGAGTGCCGATAATTTTTTTTTTGAGCAAATGGGGCACAGCGTGTCGTTTACAAAAAGCAGCTTGGTGTCGGTCACTGTGGATACGGTGGCATAGACATGTTGTAAATCCGGTTTTCTACTGGATGGCGCAGATCAGCACGCAGAAAGAGAATTTCGGGTGGTGGGTCGATTCCTTGTTCGAAAAATGGATATATTCTCTGGCGCAAGCCGTTGCTTTAAAAGTGAATCCAAAGTACAAGTGCCCAAAAATGGTGGTATTAGGCAGTTTGCACTGCTTCCCGTCTCTTGTTGTTTTCTTCCTGTTTGTTTTGGGCAGCGTCTCAATACATTACCACAAGGTCACTGTCTCGTTCGACGGAAACACCTAAACATTTTTGCAGTAGGTAGAGTCATCTGCGTTCGGCGTTCTTGGAAGTAGTCCCCTTCCGAGGTGATCAAAAAGCACAGTGCTACTTCATCTTTCTTTTTCTTTTATTAAACGTGCGACATTTAACGGTAGTACGCGAAGGCAAGTATTACTAGCTTTTGCGCTGTAGTCGTTTTTTGTTGAAAGTTGCACACGTGGCTCCACTCTCGTGCGGCCGAGACATGGACTGTCAGGGTATGGTCATTTATCGGACAATGCAAGGGCTACTACTTTGTTTTCTCGCCAAAAAACCGTCCCACCCCCCTACGGTCAAATAACAGTCACAACCTTACCACAAACAAGACAAATTGGCTTTGTGCTTTTGAAAGCGGATAGTGACAGTATATCAACTCTCTGTCTTTGGATCTTAGCACTTGCTTTCTTTCTAGCGCATGCTGCGCTAGGAAAAAGTCGGCAGAAAATTTTTTTCTGGTTAGAATAAGCATTGTCAATGTGAAGTTAACATTTTCGACAGTATTCGTCTTCTCCCGCAATGCGACGTGTGTGGCGGCGTTGAGTAGAGCTTCGGGAAAAAAAACGGTCAAATACGATATTCAGCAGCTGATTGATGCACTCTCGTTAAATGATAAAAGCTTTTTCAGTGGCATGACACCATTTACACACCCTTACGTTGTCATTTTCTTGGCACATGAAAAATTTGTGCTCTCCAAATCAATGTTCAATGGTGTAAGGGCTGCATTGATTTGCTTCTTTTATTTAATGTACTAAGCTTGAAAATGCCGCTAGTCAGATATTATAGAGCACAGAGAAAAGGCACAACTGCACGCGGCATGGTCTTATCCTTACAATAAATTCCCTAACGAGACAGATCATGAATCCAACTACAAAATGATTTCTCGCACCAAAGGAATGAGGGAAAAACCACTAGGACACACTAAGTTCGACAATCTTATTGTTAACAGGTGATTCAAGGGTGACGCAAGGCGACAACTGTTGCACATGACGGCGTGCATATGACTAGTCAATCAATAGAATAACATGACTTTAGTGAACCAAGAACCAATATGCAGGCCATGCTGTAAAACTTTATTATAGGAACACATTTTCAGCATTGTTCGTACAACTCAACGCTTGAAGCCTGTATATATTAGTGGCGGTACGTATATGTTTTATTGCTGCTTGGCCCACTTTGGTTATTAGCCTGCGTAACGCTGTGACTAAATTTCGCCTCATCGCACGCACATTTAAGCCTTCTTGAAAACAGAACCAGGACGATTCAGTCACTGGAACAGCCTTTCATTTATTTATCATACAGTCCCATATTTGCTCGAGGAGGATTATAGCGGGGAGGATGTATACACGCATTAAAACTTTTTTCAAGGTAACATTATAAGAAGTGATACCCAAACCAAAACCAGATCTAAAACAGAGAAACAAAGCACCAGGGGCCGAATTCACAAAGCTTTTCGATCGTAAGTGCTGCACCACGATTGGCTGACACCTGCTTCTGCGAACAGTTTTAGCGTGAGAACGTTTTTGTGAATCCGGCCCCAGTATGTAGCATACAGTAGTTACAATGAGCCTAAAAGAAACAGATTTTGAAATTAAAGGCGTGTAAAATTGTTTTTTGGCCAATAAAGCAATTTGCGATGAACCTATTGCATCGACTGACGTATTCCTGGGGATTTATCAACTTCAATGAATCAGCTTTCAGCTAGTTGAAGCAGCAGCTCTTGAAATGGCAAAGAAGTCGTTCCAAAATCGCAGTTTTCATAACAAGGTCGCGGAATTTATTGTGGTACATACATAAACCTAGTTTTCGCCAACAGCAGCGCTTCGAAACGGTAGCCGAGCGTATTGAGCGACCACAGATCAAGATCACTGATACCACGATCGTGAGTTCGCAGGTTCGATGCCAGCTGCGCCACGCTTCTTATCACTTTTTCGCTGCTTAGTTTGGCGGTTTTTCGCCAGAATGGCATATTCCGAAACGCAGGTCATTTGCTTACGGTTCTTGTTAGGTTACTTTCTACTGTACCAACGTCTTCCTAAAAAATAGCTGGCTGGATTCGAGAACATGCGAACGTGCTTCCAACCACCTTTTGCACTTTAGGTATGTTGTATTTTGGAGAATAAACCCAGGTAACGGTGTTTTGAAAGTTCATTTCTTTCTTAAGGTGAATATTTATGAAGACATTACTAAGAAATATTTGCCTTTTCCGCTATAACTTGGGAAAGGCGTGTTTGTGCGACGCTTCTGTGGCTTGAAACGTACCACAAAAATAACTAGCGTCCAGTGTGTGCAATTAAAAGACACAGAAGTAGAAAAGTTGGCTGCAGCCCCAGACGTAGTATTTTTACAAAGGAATACAGTTGAAGCTATTTGACTGAGTATATTTGCATTATATCAAAGCAGAATTTTTGTGTATACCTGATCTTCGGTACAAATGAAGGCTGTCCGAATTATTGCACAAGCTTGTTTGCTTAGTACAAACCGATACCTCGAAACATAAACATTCTACCCTCAATATGCAGCGCACGTGTCTTATCATTTGAACCATTCCCATATACCTTCACAAAATTCCAGAAATACTAAAGGTCTTCATATCCTTTTACCCTTTTACCACAACTTACGCAGAGGAGTACTGGAAATTATGCGAAAAGACTCTGGGGACGTGTTAATGTAGCCTGTCGTGTAAAAATAGAGAACGACTCCAATCACCCTTTTTGAGTTATGCCCACAAAGTCGTGCAAGAAGTCACTGCAATTACCGAAGTTGCCATATAGCATTCTGCTGTTCTGTTCTTGACTAACTCTATTGCTGAATCAGGTCACAGCACCATGATATAATTACTGGTGCAATTCTTTAGTAATTCTGTGAGAATATTCTTCTACCCTAAATTTAACATGTTTGAACAATTGAAGAAACATGAGAAAGGACCGTGAGGGTTTGCAGAAATGTTCCTTTATTAGAATCGTTTATGACCCATATCGGTACGGTCGTTTTGTCATGATCACGCCAGCGTGCACTGAGCATCATTTATCATTTTGTCTGTTGCCTATACATAAAATGCCAAAGTGTCGTTCCTCGTGTGTGAGTAGCACAATGGCAGCTGAACCTTTCATATGTCCCACTAAGCCAAACCTTCCCTTTTCTGCCATGGTGCCACAGGACATGTCAATTTCACACTTGATTTTCGCCCGTTCAGTTTCCTAGAAAGCATAGGGTGGTAGGTACACAAGACGAACAGGCGAAGTTTTGAAGTAGTCCTGAGATTTGAGTAAAATTTCATAGGCAATGTTATTATCCTTATTTGTTTACAAATTTATTACACCTCATTGGTGATAATAATGACGTACTACATAGTAGTTCAGTTCTTATACTTAATACATCATGTCTGAGATGGCTGTCCTGAAAATTAACCAGGTGTAAGCATTGCATGACGTTGGCTGGAAGGCCATTCATTAAAAAATGTGTGCAGAATAAAGAAAATACAGGTGTTCAATGGCACAGTCACCGTCAAAAGTTTACGCGGCCGAGATTCCGCGAATAAGTTCATTTTCAACGCAGCTACGCCCGCAGCCAGTAAAAGTATGCAAAACCTTTGTTTACTCTAGACCAGTATACGCTGTAAATCCGAATACCACGATGCGTGCCTCAGGGGTAAAAATATAATATTTTTTCAGCTTCAGGTGTGCGAAAGCTTTGGACGCTGACTATACGGTCTGAAGGCCAGGCTGCTTTTTAGCTTATACGTGATGACAAGCGCCGAGCTCTTGATGATGGAATATTAGAGCGTAGAATTGTAGAACTTCTGCAAGGTCAGGTGACTTCACGACGCAAACCTAGCGATAGAAGCTCAGTATGCTTTTTGTTTATTAACACTGATGATAAATGAATAGTCAGAGTAAATTAATGTTACTGTCCATTTCTGGACAGACTCGAGTGTAATGCATACGTTCTATATCACTAAAGGTACCATGCTAATTCCATACAGGGCATTTATATTCGAATTTTGGCCTGTCTTACGCCTACCAAATCTTTAGCAATGAGAAGAGGTAGGCAATTACTTCTTCGGATGTAGCCGAGGCCATGGTAGATATGATTAGTAATGCGGTATATGTGAGTAGGCTGACTGGGATTATTGCATGAAGTACGCCAACGTACCTAGGTTAAGTCACGGTGGAAACTACAGAGCCCTTTATTGTATATATGTTGAAGCCATGTGAGAGTGTATCTGCTAAAAAGTTATAAGTTTAATAATATCACGACTGAATAGCCTTCTGTTAAGCTGTTGGTAAAAATACTGTGTACGAAGTTCTATTGTGCTTTAAACTGCAACGTTATTCCAAAAGAAAGTGACTACAAGTCCATCTTTCTCGGGCGTTCATTTCACCTAGGTACCACCGCCTGACTCGTGACCTTTATATTTTTAAATCTGCCCCGATGACGTAAGTTACGTTGCGGAAAAAAAATACCCTTTCTAAAGAATGAACCATCACAGCTTCCCGACAAAGCGCGGTACGTTGGCGCAATCGTCATCTGTGATCACGATAAGAACGACAGCGCGTCGTTAAAAATGACTTGTCACTCCCCGGTTTTTCTTTTTTTGTCAAGGACGCGACTAACCCGTAGAAGGGTAATCCCGACCTTGGCGTGATGCTTGCGACTTTTCTGGTTCCGGACGAGCGCGTTCTTTGTGTATAATTCAGGCGCCTGGCATCGAAAGGCTTACACCTTTACACAGCGAAAGGCTTTCACAGTCACTTCGGCAGCTCCACGGAAAGCGCGGACAATCAGTCCACTTTCAGCCCAAGCTCTCTAAACCAAGACACATATTTGCGAGAAAGGAGCTCCTATATTACCCATACCGAGAAATGTATCCACAAATTACACCTCATTATACCGACGTGTTTATGAGCCGCACTCTGGTGCCTGTATTCCGTATTATGACAAAAAAATATATTTTGTGCAGTGTCAGTAGTCTAAACGTAATACAGGAAATTGAAGTCATCACAAAGACTGTCATATATCATAAATTGCAAGAAAAAAACTGAAACTGTCCTTCATAATACTCGCAATGCAAACTTTGATGCATGTGATTCATTTCAATTTTCTATCTGCTCCGACCCGCCGTGGTTTCTGAGTGGCTATGGTGTTGGGTTGCTGAGCACGAGGTCGCGGGATCGAATACCGGCCAGGGCGGCCGCATTTCGATGGTGGCGAAATGTGAAAACACCCGTTTACTTAGATTTAGGTGCACGGTAAAGAACCCCAGGCAGTCCAAATTATTCCGGAGTCCCTAACTACGGCGTGCCTCATAATCAGATCGTGGTTTTGGCACGTAAAAGCCTATAATTT
The DNA here is from genome assembly GCF_013339745.2 of Dermacentor silvarum. Classification (NCBI taxonomy): domain Eukaryota; kingdom Metazoa; phylum Arthropoda; class Arachnida; order Ixodida; family Ixodidae; genus Dermacentor; species Dermacentor silvarum. Next base: position 205,138,771 of record NC_051157.2, on the reverse strand, counting down.
AATTAAACGTTTAAAACCTAGATGTTGCTAATCGTAGTGGTTAAGGGGAAATAAACATGCACTCTTAGCGTGCGCAGAAACTACGCCGGTTTGTAGCGAGGGGAGCTTCACGCCGTGACGCAGCAGACCCCTTCAAGCAATGACAGTGCAGCACGCTGCCGGCCGAAGTATACGGGCGGTGGGGTGCAACTCGGATGTGGCGGGGGCTGCCGTTGCAACGCGAGGATAATTGGATGGGACGGTCGTTCGCGCCGAAGATTAAAAAGATTGTTGATATTAAACCGATAGCTGTGCACTATGACGCAGCCAAACATGGCGGGTTTTAATGGTGGATCATTAACGCTATCACAGCGAAGGTTTATTGCAAAGAGGTATATGGCGGGTAGAGGCGCGGTGGGGTTTAAAGCGATAGCCCTGTGGTGGCCCATGCGCAAAAAAATTGTACCTTAAGTATCCTTACGTGATTTGAATGCGATATCATTATGACTTCTCTTAGTCATTACCAATAAATACTTCTTAATTATTACAACCTTTTGCAATCCTTCCTTCGCTTTCTTTTCTCTGCGTTCATTAATCACCAGACCACAACCATTCAGAACTCATCGCTGAGTAGCTACGAATTAATATGGTGATCCACTTTAATCCACCTTAACCAAATTTAATTCATTGTAATTTAATTTACTTCCCATTAATTCAATTGACTCCAGCTTAAGTCACCCAAATATAACTTGTTGTAACTTTAACTTCACTGTAATTCACATTACTTCACAATAACTACCCATAATTACTACTAATTAACGTTGTCATACCATTTACTATCTTCTGTATTACTACTGATTTCATTGAAGACGCTGACGACTTCACATTGACTTTTGATACCACTCGTTGTGGACGACGCCGGCTTTTATACCTCAAGGCTCATGTAATGCTTTCGCATTAATGACTACTGTAGACGACAACGGTCCGTCTGCACGGCACAGAGTAAACAGCTTTCCCATTTTCATTGCGATTTGCGCAGCCCCGATGCGCGGCATCCCGTCATGCTCAGAGTTGCTGCAGATAGTTGTTGCGCGGCGACGATGGCAAGCGTGTATACTGGGCCGGTATTTTGTAGCGATGCCTTTCCGGTAATAATGCCTTTTCGCGCTTATCGCGCTTTGTCAGTGGTCGGAGCGACGGTCCGCTCGCGTTATCAACGGGATCAGCCGGCCTTGAGCGGTGGATGATAAGACTAGAGTAGAATAAGTCATAATGCCTCGCTACAAAATCGCGGCCCTACTCGAGTGCACGCGATAGGAGTGAGACCGCTGCTCCGGCCTAAGCGGCCAGATGTGCTTCCTGACGCCGTGGTGGGAACGCGCCTTTGCCGATACGGATGGCACAAGAGCTGAAGCAAGAGGTATACCGGCGTTGTTTTCGCCATGTTCTCTGCTCTGTGCCGAGTAGAAGGACTTATATCACTTGTCACGGCGTGACGACGCTCGGCCAACGGCGGTGCCGGTGGCGCGAGGAAAAGAGAGGCCCTGCGTGTACAGCGGATCAGCCGGCCTTACCTCCGTATCAACTATCCCTCACCAGTACACGGGAGCCCAAGCCCAGAGTCCACTAAAGTTTGCTTAAGAGATTTGGTACTGGAGATGTGGTTTAACGTAAATGAAAAAAAATAATCACGATAAGTAAGCCAGAGTATGTTGATTCCACTGTCAATCTGCATCAAATCGACAGATTTAACGCATGAAAACTTTTCTATAATCGCAATGGAACATTCGCATCACTTATGCTAAAACACTGCGTTGGATCTCATGTAAAGCTTTCTTTATTGTTGTACTTCCTCTATAATAATTATTTAATAATAATGTATTATAGTAGTAGCAGTAGGGGTAGTAGTAGCAGTAGTAGCACTGATGGGGCTTCAGACCCTCCCTCCCCCCTCGAAATTTTTTCGTGCTGGCATGCACCGCCGACCAAAACTGCCACCGACGCCGGGAATCATTCTGGATTCTGTCTACAATGTCTTTTTCACGCTCGAAAAGACAATTCGGCACGAACATTGCGAACTCGGGCTGGATTTCGCGACAACGCCCTTGCACCTGGAGTCACGTAACGCAAGGAGCCCCATCCGAGCACAAACTTTCAAGGGCTTTTGGATAGCGAGCGGGCGCGTTGCGGCATCTCGCAGCGGCGGCGGAATCTACGGAGCGCATGGAATTCAATTCCGAAACTTTATGGGTATAAAGTTATCATAAACTTATGACGCGAAAGGTGCACTGACATTTCCAAAGGCGTGCTTTAGATTTTCAATTCTGGAACTTTATGGGTTTAATATTCTGATAAACTTGAGCTAACATGCGCGCACTGGAGCCCTCGTGTCCAAGCAGTTTCAGAAATGGAAGCCCGCGCTCGCAATCTTCCACACACACGAAAATACTGAATATGACCGTGACTGCCAGCTGGCAGCTGATAATTTTCTCCAAACATTTCCAGGAAGGGCGCCCGATGTGATCAATCAGCTGGACCAGGACAGGCAAAGTAAAATAAGCGAAAACAGAAGAAAGTTAACGGCCTATTATTGAGGCGGTTCTTTTTTGCGGACGACAAGGTCTGGCTCTCCGTGACCATAGGGACAGTGGTCCTATGCATTTAAGCAAATCCCCTCTGAAAATATTGGTATTTTCAGAGTGCTTCTTCATTTGCGAGCTGATTGTGGAGATACATATCTGAAGAACCATTTGTATGTTGCCCCAGTAATACCTCGCATTTGCGCCCAGATGTAAAAAACCCAATTATAGAAATTTATGGTGAAATTATCAAAGAAATCCTAGATGCAAAAGTAAATGGCGCTGGCTGCTTCTCCATATTTGCTGACGAAACGACGGATATTGCCGGTATCCAACAGTTTACTGTTTGTGCAAGGTACCTAAACAAGGATGCCAACGACATCGAAGGAGTACTTTTAGGTTTTAGCGCCGGAATAGATGCCCTCTCTCACTGCGACTGCAGGTTCTATGTAAATGTGTAGAAACGGCTTCAGATTCTAGTCACCCTTCCAGTAACCACTTCCAGCGCAGATAGTATATTTTAGGGGCGAAGCTCCTTAGGGTGGGGGTCTGTCCCTCCTCTGTAGTATGTAGTAGTAGTAGTAGCAGTAGTCGTCGTAGTAGTAGGTAGCCACGTCTACTTTTATGAAAAAAAATTTCCGAAACTTGCTTCCGCAGCGCGTAATCGAACCAGGGACCCCTCGCTTCCGAACGCGCGGCGCTAACCACTACGCCACGAAGCGCACATGGAAACACGCACCACGATGACAATAAATACCCAACATTAACGAAAGACTGCGCGTTTCTAACGCATTGGTGCTAGCGCGTTACGGCCCGTGTAAGAAGCTGGTGTAAGACGCTGTGGCCTCTCCGCCTTACCCCCTTATTCATAAACGCTCCTCGACTTGAACTTGACTTGCCACCGCCTTGGGCAGCGCGTTCGAAACGCGTTGAAGGCGGTGGCAAGTCAAGTTCAAGTCGAGGAGCGTTAATGAATACGGGGGTTATACTCTCTCAGCAGTCATGTGATGGCGTCGGCAAACGCGGTGCACGTTCCGGCATGTGTAAACGGCTGCGTAAGACGCTGTGGCCTCTCCCCCTTACCCACTTATTCATAAACGCTCCTCGACTTGAACTTGACTTGCCACCGCCTTGGGCAGCGCGTTCGAAACGCGTTGAAGGCGGTGGCAAGTCAAGTTCAAGTCGAGGAGCGTTAATGAATACGGGGGTTATACTCTCTCAGCAGTCATGTGATGGCGTCGGCAAACGCGGTGCACGTTCCGGCATGTGTAAACGGCTGCGTAAGACGCTGTGGCCTCTCCCCCTTACTAGAGAGTACTGCACGTTTCTAACGCGTTTGTGCTAGCGTCCCCTTAAGCGGGAGATGGTGCAATTATAATGAAGGGCGCTGTTATAAAATAGGAATGACGTCACATATGGCGCGTGTCATTGGTGGAAGTCAATCGTTCGATTTAGTGTGGCGAGACTGGGCGAATTACACGGAAGATTCACGGTTTACCGATGGTTCCCTCCGGAGCTTCGCCCACTCATCATTCACCCCGTGGATATGCGGTGTTTTTTTTACATGAGATTACTAAAAAACTACTTGCGCTCTACAATGTCAGAGGAACACATTGTTAGGCAGGTGCTTATATACGTCCACAGAGACGTCGGCATCAACGTGTCCGAAGTCATTGACCGCTTCACTAAACTTCCCCGCCGAGTGAAGTTTGTCTTTTAGATAGCGAAGCGGCAAAAATCAATGCAAGTAAAAGTTCTGTTCCTTCAGGTCCATAAACTCGTAATTATGAAAACGTATGACTGTTCATAAGTTTCTAAAACCGCAGAAATTTTCGCCGTTTATTCAAACAGTTAGCATCATGATCAAAATTATTGTGTGAAAACGAAAATTGCGAGGACATCAATAACCAATTTTTACCGATCTTGTTTGTTGAAAGCCCGGCCCTCGCGGCGTTTCCCAACAAACACACTCGGATATTGGGTAGTTTAACTTGCCGCATCATCTGTGGCTTTCGTTTGGTCTTTTCTTTCCTTTTTAGCTAGCCGCTTTTACTTCTTTTTTGAGCGGAAGCAATACCCTTCCTTAATTTTGGGTGCAGAAAATTTGTCGCCGCTCTGCAGGCAGTTAAATTATACATTTTCGTACTCATTTCTGCATTATTCCTCTATTACCTACCCATATGGTGCTGTCGCAACGGCCGCATGGCCCAAGTACATATCACGAGTTACTTTCAGACATAGCGCAAAAAAGTACGCTCAACACACACGAAGACACGACAGATGCGGACGAGCGCTACTACCAACCGTTTATTTCAGTCAACAAACCCTCCGATTTATAAGGTGAACCACGTACACCAGTGTCACGTCCCTTTCCCATGCGAGGTGATAAAAAGAAATCTAAAAAAGTTAACAGTACTTTCTGCCTCGGGCAACAGAGTTCAAATAGTTCAGTTCGGCACTGGGCAAAAGAATTGGCGCTACGCTTATACAAATATCTGAGTTCTTGTGGATGTAGAATGCTTCTAGAGCCACTCGAGCCGTGTAGTGTGTTGATTTGCCTAAGATAGTGGTCTCATAAAATCGTGCCTCGCAACCACACGTAATGATGTGGGCAACCATATGTGCATACTTGTCCTCTTTTTCCTTAAATTTTAGCGCATGCTCCCTGAGCCGGTCGTTTATGCACCGTTCGGTTTGGCCGATGTACACCTTCCCGCACAACAAGGGGATGGAGTATGCCACTCCTGTCGCACACCCCACGAAGCGGCTATCGTGGCTGGTTTGGCAACCTCCTTTCCTGTCACCGCAAATTCGAGGGCAGAGCCTGGATAGCTTATTAGGAGCCGTGAAGACCACAGGAATACGATGCCTGTTCGCGACCTTCTTCAGGTTGTGCGAGACCTGATGCATATAAAGCATGGCTACGGGTCTCGCCATCCATCGCTGGGTCTCAGCCCTTTCCGCTCCAGCTCTCTTCTTTACCCTCTGCAGGATAGACTCGGCCACCGCAACAACAAGCAACTCAGGGAATCCCGCTGCTAAAAGGCGACCAATCTGATTGTCAAAGCTATGCTGCATTGAATGCTGGCATGACTTACGGAGCGCAGCATCCAGACATTGTAATGCGATGCCCCTTTTTACAATTTTTGGGCGGGCAGAGTCAAAAGGCAGGGGACACTTCTTAACCCGTGGGAGGTACTCTCAGCGAACATGGCCTACACTAAATTTCAGCCTGAGATCCAGGAATTGTAACCCCTCAGTTCCAAGCAATTCATGAGTGAAACTCAAACCCTGCCCAGCTTGAATAAAACATCTAAAATACTCCCAGGGGCAGGGAAACCGTCCTCTTTCTTTAAAAGAATTAAAAAGTCATCGACGTACCGAAACACTTTGAATACCTTCCCCCAAATAAAAGCCAAATTAAGCGCACTGTCAATATCAGCTAAAAATGTGTCGCATAGAAGCGGAGCCACGCAAGACCCAATGCACACTCCTCTACGTTGCAGGAAAGGCTGCTCGTTAAAAACACTAAATGTTACACTAAGATAACATTCTAAAAGCGTTAAACAATGAACCGACAAGCAAGCGGAGTTTTGGAAATCGCATTCGCCACTCTGTTCAATGCGCTTCCTAACAGCAACTAAAAGCTTATCTTGAGGTACTGAATAAAACAAGTACTCAACGTCGACAGACAAACCATAATCGATACTCTCGTTGTGTTTCACATATTCAGAGACTTCTTCAGATTTCCTCACGCGGAAAGGATCAACAACCGTGAGTCACTTAAGGCTCTTCAGTAAAAACTGACTAACATTCTTTTGCCAAGCCCCCCCCTTCGCTTACAATGGTTCTGAAAGAGACCTTATGTTTTTTACAGAAAAGAAAACCTTCAGACTGTTCCCCTTACTATTTCTAATAGCACTAGCAAGAGCGTTCACTTCCAAGTCCTTACAAAATTTGATGAACTTAGTCTAAACCCTCACTGCACTTTTTTAAACAGCCACAAAGTTCTTGTCCACTGCCACTTGGGCTTTTTCATTGAACATGCCTTTCGGCATCACAACAAATCCACCTTCCTTGTCAGCTTCTAGGAGAACCAAACTGTTCTGCCAAACTGAAAGTAACTATGTTAGACCAACTAGCCCAACAGGCGGTCCTTCCGGAACATATCACGATTTCTGCGATCATAGTTTTGTTCTTGCCTGGATCGTCTGTCTTTCAATACGTAAAGCTACTACTATGTATGGCTGCGCAACATGTCTATTTGTCTTGTTTGACGCATTACATACAGTGACGCTTGCTTAAATACGTGGATTTAATGGATACTTATGCATATATTTAAACATCTTGTTGCGAGGCTTTGTGTATACAAACAGTGCATTTTGTTACCAGTGACATTTTTGTGCCCTTTATCAACTTGTATCTTCGCACTTATATATTCCATTCTATTTTCGCATTTCTAATGTACATCTTGCAGAACTCCTGCTTCTTACATGTACTCACTGTTGCGACTATATTATCGGTGTAATTACAATACACGACCGGTAACAACTGCTCATGCGCAATCTATTGCAACGAAGGACAGCGTTATTGAGGTTTTTCTGTGGCGGTTGCATATGTACAGTCACGAGCAAAAGTTTGTGGACTAAAGGTATGGTATGATCGTATGATAAAACTTTATTACGGTCTCTCGGAACGCGCGTCAGCACGTAGCGGGCCACTCCCACGTCGGTACAGAAAGGCCGAGCCTCTCTGCTGCCACGATTTTATTTTTTTTCCTTCGCAGCCTGGGCATTCCGTCTGAAATCAAGAGCGCAAGCCTACGTGCGCGTGATGGACCAATACTACGTATTAAGCCAATGCGGGGCCGTGCAGCTGCGCTTGAATATATTTAAATTTTTTGCTGATGCCATGGTCTCCAAACTTCTGCTCGCGACTGTACAAAAAAGTAAACAAGGTTCTTTAATGACAAGGATTTATCAAAATATTTGTGTTTAACTTGTTATTTTCATGGCCTTTACTTTTTTCACACCAGCTGTATGCACTGCTTTTCTGCTTCGTGTGATATTTTCTTTACTAATTGAATAGACAAAAAAACGCGGAAGCATTGATATCAGTTATTTCTGCCACAGTTTTTGGAACATGCTAATATATTCTTTTATGAAAAAATACATATTTTACTTGACAGTGGGTAGCATTCAGTAGTTTGTTTGCAGTCTCTAATATACAATGACATTGGCAATGGCAATGTAGTTATCATTGATGTATTTGATCCCTCGATAAATTCTCTAAGGAGGAGGCCGCGCTGTAACGTGAGCCCCCCACTCTTCGAACAAAATTTCTGGCTATGCCACAGTGCAGTGAAGCAGGTCTTTGAACACTGACCAGTTACAGATGATTTTCTGCATTTACACCCGTCGCTTACCAAGAGCTTAGAAAAGGTGTTCGGCTGAAATGTAGCAAATTTTCTTTACGAAGCCACTAATTTACTTTGTTCACAGGAACCTCCCTCAGAAAACTGACGTCAATCCGAGCATTTGTTGACGTGATTTTACTCTTTGCGGCGTCGGCCATTTTCTTTACGGCGCGGTTTCGCCGAGGTCACTGCCAATGGCACCGAAAATATAGCAATGCACCTAAGGCTTTCGCCTTCGAAAAACAAAAATTCCGTGGCAGTGAACATAACTCGACCAGGCACCTGCACGCAAATGCGCAAATGGACTCGTAAGCTGAGGCCAACCGAGATTAAGGGTGTCAATCGTGCGACTGCATATCCTGAAACATGCGCCCATCGCGACCATTTAGCAAGCTTACATTATTATTTTAGAATTAGCTTTCGAGAAATGAAGCGACAAAAGGGCATTTTCGCTTTTTTGATTCGATCGGACAAAAAGTTGGACGAGGAAAAGATGGCCGGAAGGCGGGGGGGGGGGGGGGGGGGGCGGAGGCCGCTCTTTCAAGATTCTGCACCCGCTTTCTCGAAGCGGGGCTGAGCCTCTAAACGCCCATCAATAGCAGCAAAACTGCTGATTCACAGTAGACTAGCTGGCCGCTCGTCTTATATGCGCGGCGGTTATCAGATCAGCCGTTCCTGATTCGCGCTCGTCCATGCTCGACGGTGAAAGCTGTTGGCGTGGTCCTTTTTTTTTCTTTTCTTGTTAAAACGTGTATTTTGTTATCGTCCAGTACACTTCGTGCGTCATCGCGCGAATTTTGAATCTTAAAGGTCCGTACGCCACGTGGTGTAAAAGCTGTGAACTAAAGGCGATGTCCAGAATTGCTGGGGTTGCGGGAATCGGAAGTACATCACAGATGCGCACATCCAAAGGGTCAAGTAAATGTTGCGTGAGTGTAATTTGGGGAGTATGTGAAAGCGGCCAGTTTACACGAAAAAAACAATCAGGTTGGGAAATGAATATTGTTTGAGAACGTCGCACTGGTGATTCGTAAATTCTCAAAAACGCCTGTACTGTCAAAAGACGGAACCTACACGAAAGAGGAGGAACACGGGATTCTAGATAAAGAACAGAATTTGCAACAAATTTAGGAAGCCCTAGGCACAAACGTAATGCTTCTCTTTCTAAGAGGATAAAAGGGCGGGAAGTGTAAGCTGGAGCTCCAGAGAAGAGTGCGCAACCAAATTCTGATACAGGGCGAATGTACATGCGATATATCATTAGAAGTGTATCTCTTCTCAATCCTATTCGACGATTGCTCAGCCTACGCAAAATGCCAATTGCACAGGTACCTTTTCCAGTCACATGATCTATGTGTGGCCGCCAGTTGAGAGAGGAGTTATAAATTATTCCAAAGTACTTAACCGATTCTACCTGTGGTATGTCTTGTAGGTGGTAAGAGAGAGAGAGCGATATGCACTGGGTCATTTATCGGAAAAACGAGAATGGCACATTTGCTGGTATTGAGTAAAAACTGGTTAACATCTAACCAGCTCTCCAGGGCCCAAAGGTAAGTTTGCAGTCGTTGATATAACGTATGAATGTCATTTACAGATGCAAAAAACTCAATATCATTTGCATAAACATAAGTGCAGTACACCTGCAAGAATTACATTTGCATACTTGTAGTACATACGAAAATGAGCTACCGATCTTTTTCAGGTTGCATACTCTTATAGGTCATACATGTCAAGCGCACTCATAGGTCACACAAAACTCGTTCAAGGCTGATCTCAAATCCATAAGTGCACCAAATAGATTTAAAGAGTGACTTATGTTAAGTGACATCGACCAGTCTAAAGAAACCTGGCTCAAATAGGGAAATAAATAGGTTCGAACAGGGTCAAACGGGAGTGGACTAAACGGGGACAAACAGGTCTGGGCTAAATGGGTTCAAACGGGGACAAACAGGTCTGGGCTAAGTGGGTTCAAACAGGGACAAACAGGTCTGGGCTAAGCGGGTTCAAACGGGGTCCCGTTCCATAATCCTATTTGATGAAACCCTTTTGAAATCAAATAGGATTTTTTAGTAGGGTTGTGACTTCTTCATGATGGGGAACTGAGCTAATGAGAATATTAAAAAGCGTCGGGGAAAGGACTGAACCTTGCGGTACTCCTCTCGTTTGTTTGCACCTAGAAGAAGACTAAAAGCCACTTTTGTAGCAGTAGAATTCTCCTTCACTTAAAAATGAATGAATCCAGGCTATTATATAACCAGAAACACCACAAGATGTTAGCCGATTTATCAAAACTGTGTGTTCCACGGTATCATATGCTTTAGCGATACCAAGCGTCACTAAGGCAGCATATTGCTTATGACGTCGAGCAAGTTGTATCCGGCTTTCTAAGTCGACATGGGCATGCCAGATAGAGCAGCTAGCCCTGAAACCAATCTGACATGGACTAAGAATTGAATTATCGTTTACAAATTTCATGATACAAAGGTGAATAAGCCTCTCAATTAATTTTACTACATTTGACGTAAGCGCAAAGGCCTCATCTTCTCCAATGTATACTCCCCCCCCCCCTCCTTGTTATTACTTTGGCAAGCTTCCACTGCAATGGAATCCAAGCATTTTTAATCGAATAATTTACCACGTATAAAAGAATGTTCGGCGATTCCTTCAACAATATTTTTAGCATTGCATTTGTGATTCCGTCAGGGCCAGGTGCTGTATTTGGCAAGCATGCTGCAGTCTGATTGAGCTCAGATATTGAAACGGAGGTGAAGCCATCCGAAGAGTCTAAAGCACAATGAATAGTTGGAAGCCGGGCTGCAAAACGATTTTCTAAACCTTTGGACAATCGCTTCTAAAGAGGAGCTCATTTCTTGCGGGGTCAAAACGATGGCGTCTACTGTTAACGGCGTTGGTAGCACCTTTCTAGCGCAAAGAAATGCGAACAGAGCTCGCTTGTTTTTTTGTTTTGATAGATAATCGTAATTCCTAATATCATATTCATCTTTGGCTCGGTTAACAGTATGCTTAAATACACCAGCGTGAAAATGATAATTTTTCCAATTTGTCGGGCATGATTATGGAGAAGTGTTTCCCAGGCTGCTTTTCTTTTCCTATAATCACGCGTACACTCATCATTCCACCAACGACAAGCGATGCGTTTAGCCGAAGGGATGACAAATTCCGCTTGCTTCCGGGAACCCTCAAGAACCAAACAAATCGTTGAAGCGATTTCCTCGTCATTGGCCTTGGCAGAGTCCTTGGTCGCGCCACTTCGCTATCATCGTCTTCGCTTGCTCGTCCAAACGCTGATATAAATAATACTTCCCCCCTCTAGTGAACCCTTAACAGATCTCAGTGAATTTTCTGCTGACATGTTCAAAAGCCTAGTCACTCTGGTACCTTCAGGACACGACCATAGGGACTGCGTCGTATACAATGGGAAACAGCTTGCGACTGACCGGATCGCTGCGTTCTTTCAGGCATCCCTGCTTGAGTGGGCAATTCCAGGTACGCATTAGGAGGCGAGTCAAAAGCCCTGGGTGCATCTTCTGTAGGACGCTCGGCACCTGAACCTTGTAGTAGTGAAACTGCTGTCTTCGAGTGAGTCATTTCCTGCACAAGAATAATAGGGTGATTCTTGAACTGCGCTTTCAATCAACGTGTATCTTCTTTTGATGGGATCCACGTGACACCTGTTCCACCTGCTATCCTGAGTCATTGTTGCAAACGACCTCTTGGCGCATTCTTCAACTACTACAGTGGGTAGCCAAGCAGGGTTGTTCAGGAAATTCTTTATCCACACCTTGTCACCTGCCGCATAATCTTTTCTCATGTCACCCCCCCTCCCCTTTTCAGGGTCTTTTCGGGGGTGTACCGCATCCAGATGATATGGAAGCTGCCAACGAAACATTAATTATGCAGGCATCTTATGCGTTGTGGTGTGCGGGTCGTACGCTGCTTAAATAAAAACCATGACAGCGACAGGAGAGGCTTCCATCTGTCAGTTTTTGAGCGCCATCTTCATTTCTGCAACCATGCATGCGCTCCGGGTGGAACGGAGCCGATGTTCCGTGTTTGGTCATGTTCAATTTGAAGAACCTTTGCATTTCCGACGAAACGAATGCTGTGCCATTATCAGAAACTATCGCTTTTGCGGTATGCCAAAAGTGGCGAACAGTGATCGTAGTACATCCGTGGCTGCGGAAGTAGACTGACGGCACTTTTCTTACTTCTAGCTACTTGGAGAAGGCATCGACTACAATTAAAAACCTCTGTTTGTTCACCGTCCCTGCAAAATCAACATGAACGAACTCCCATTGATCACTTGGACACAGACTACACAGGTAACTCGAGCAAAGTGCTTCATCGTAGTCATTCCTGGGTGGTAGTTAGAGTGAAGGAGATTCAAACATTTCTCTCTAGCCTCTGTAGGAATCACAACCCGTGTGCCTCATACTACGCAACCATGGTGCGTGGAAAGTTCTTGTACCCGACTCTTGTAGGGTTGGAAGTGCATATCTTGCCATGACGCTGTCGATCCTGTTTGTAGCCCCTTGTAAACTTGACAAAGTGAGGAGCCTTCGACTGTCAGCCTTGCTATCTTCACGGCCATCAATGGAGGTTTGCGTAAACCTTGCATCATCAACACGTCACCTGGTGCCACTAGATCATCGACATCGGAAGCAAGAGGAAGTCAACTGAGCGCATACACATTCTGATGTTTTTTTTTCCTTCTTGGTACAACTCGTAGTCATAAGCGCTCAAAATCACGCACCAACGAAGCATCCGGGGTTATAACACTTGATGAATTTGCTTCGTAGAGCACATTATTATAAGAAAAGGCTTATGGTCAGTCACTATGACTACAAGCCGACCGGCAATATACTGATGAAAATGCGTGATGGCAAACACAATTGCAAGCTCTTCTCTTTCGAGTTGGGAGTAGTTTCTCTCACATTTGCGAAGTGTGCTTGACGCAAACGGTACTGGTATATTGCGTCCGTTTCCGTCCAACTGCGCCAGAACTGCTCCTAACCCACAAGGCAAAGAATCACTGCTCAGCATCAGTGGATGAGAATCGTCGTAATGCGCAAGAACCACACACTCCCGTAGTGAGTCCTTAAGTTTGTTGAAAGCGGCTTTGTGCGGGCCTTCTCATCTACACTTAGCTTTTTATCCAATAGGCGATGAAGAGGTTCGGCGATGGACGCTTTGTCTCGGAAGAACTGGCTGTAAAAACTTATCATTGCTAAGAATGATTGTAACTCCGACTTCTCTGTTGATTCTGACGCACTCGTTATTGATTCAACCTTTTCAGATGTCAGCTCAACTCCCTTAGCGCCCACTTTGAAGCCCAAGAACATCCGCAAATACGCACCGTTCACGCGTACCGCAATTACGCATGTTTTCTTGTTTGCTATGAGAGCTGCTTGTTGCAAACGCTGCAACACTGCTTCCAGTCAATCTAGATGCTCTTCATTCGACGCTCCCATGATGACGATATCGTCTAAATAGGCACAAATACCAGGCAGTTCAGCAAGCAGAGTATCCATGAAGCGTTGAAATATACATGGTGAGGCCAAAACGCCGAATGGTAGACGCTTCACTGCGTACAAGCCTTTAATTGTGTTGATAGTAAGCATCCCTGAAGTGGCCTTGTCGACGCGCAGCTGTGATAAGAGTATACGCCGTTGGCTTGATACTTGCGTTTACTGTGCCCCTACAATCCCCACACAATTGTAACGATCCATTCTTCTTCCTCATAACTACCATTGGCGTCGCCCAGTCCGAGGCAGAGATTGGCTGGATTATGCCTTGAGCCTGGAGTTTGTCGAGTTCTCGACATACAGCATCTCGTAATGAAAAGGGCACTTGCCGGCACTTCAAAAACTTCGGTGTCGCGTCTTCAGCAAGGTCAATGCGTACAGGTGGCCCTGAATGTCCAGTGAGATCTTCGTCGAACACCGCAGAGAACTTGGCTAATGTAGCGTCGATTGTTGTACAGCGATATTGCTCAGTACATGCAGTGTAATTAGTGTTCAGTACATGCAGTGTATTTCATAATATACCGTGAAATTAAAACTCGGGCAGATCATCTGGTACTACAACAGGATCTTTACACAATTTCATTCTGTTTCTCGAAGTAGCAGATGACGGTGAACGCTGAGAAATTCAAACTAATGACGTTCAGCCGAAAGCAGTCAAACTCTACTTACACATACTCTCTTAACAATAAACCCTTATTGGCAACGGACCACTACAAGTACCTCGGCATTAACTTCACTTCTAAACTATCTTGGGCAACACACATTTAAAAAATTACCGCTACAGCATCGCACACACTCGGATACATGAAACGTAATCTTCACGCGGCGCCATCTATAACACGAAAACTATCATATCAGACATTTGTTCGTCCACAACTCGAATATGCATCCTCTATCTGGTCACCTCACCAATCATATATAATGGACTTACTAGAATCTGTGCAAAACCACGCTGCACGTTTCATCACCCGTGACTATAACCGCTACTCCAGTGTGACTAACATGAAGGCTTCGTTATCATTACGATCCCTGGAATTACGCAGGAAGATAGCCATTCTATGTTTATTCCATAAAGTAATCTACAGCGCGCACGTAAATACTTTGCCACTATCAAAACCTCATCGCATATCTCGCAGGCTTCATAATCAGCATAGCTTTGTTCGTCTTTTTGGCCACACTCAAGCCTTTAACGCATCTGCGCTAGCACGTGCCATTATTCAATGGAATGACCTCCCTGATGATGTAGTGTGTATTCATGATCACGCGGCATTTAAAAATAAAATACTAACCATGTATGACTGTGTTTGTTAACCATTTGATATCTTGCAATCATGTTTTATATTGACAGCATGTTGGCCCGTTTAAATATGTATAATACATACTAAGTGTCTTATTATTAGTGTTCCACCTATGTTATCTCTCACATTTTCTCATTGTATAACACTTAGTTTTTTAATTCCTTTTGTTTTGTGCTCTTGTAAAAATTTATTGTATAGTCCCCCTCACATAATACTCCTATGTGGAGCCTGTGAGGTATTTGTAAATAAAGACAGAAATAAATTCCCAATTTTTCGAACGAATTTCTTCCTAATAAGCTGGTTCAAACTCCTCCAGCCACGACAGAAGCTAACAGTGCTTTGTTGTTGTTGAAAGAAACATTGATAAGCACGGAGCCAAGAATTTCCAGATTCTCCCGACCATGTCCGTAGAGCGAGCTTGCGTTCTCTTAACACCGGGACATCGTCAGGCCAGAGGCAAGCGAATGTCGCTCCACTTATTATAGAAAACGCTGCTCCTGAGTTCACTTCCATCTTGAGTGGCCGACCAGACAACCGTACTGTCATGACGAACCTAGCTGTGGTTGTCATCTCTAGTCCCGTGTGAAAAGCAGTAAGGAGGCCGCCTTCCTGTTCCTCTAGAACTTCATCCTCCCCAAAACGATGGCTTCCTTGGTACTTCTGTGGTTTAGCCTTTTTCAACAGGTAAGCTTTCGCGATGTGACCATTTTTGTGGCAGAAATTACACGTAGCATTCTTGAAGAAACATTTGTCGGCCTTATGATCTGCTAAGCATTGGAAGCACTGAGGTACCTTGCTTGTAAAGCAATCTCGAACGTTCTGACAATGTACATCGAAATTGTCGGCCTGTTCCTGAGTGCTTTGAATCTGTCTCTGCTGATACCTTGCTGATTCAGCAGTCAAAACGAGCTTGTACGCTTTCTTAAGGATAAGCTTATCCTCAGCTAGCAGTTGAAGATGAGAATCGTGCATCACACATATCGATGGGTCTCGTAGCATAACTTCCAAAGGAAGCCGTGTACTCCCTGCTTGAGATTGGACTTCCGCGCTCCGCCCGACGTATCCGGACCTACCGTCATGAAGCCTGCATTGCCAAAGCTATATTCCTTTGCCAAAGTTTGCAGAGCTGTCAGGTAGTCTTTAACTAATTGACCAGCGAGCTTGTCTCGTTTCTAGAAGCGATATCATCCAAGTAAGTCGGAAAGCCGGGGGTCGAAGTGCTGGCTCAGTAACTTGATGATGTCCACCAAATCCACCTCAGAAGGTTTCCGTGGTGCAACCAGGGCCATCAGCGCCTCGTAGGTTTGCTCACCGCACAGCGTGAGTATAGAACCGCTGGCTTCTTGGAAGATTCGACGATGTCGCTGGCTTCACAGTAGAACTCCAAGCGCTCTACTCCCGATGACCAGTCGGTGCCGGGCACAAGTTCTGGTGCCTTGCCGTTAGGCATCGTCATCAAGAAAAGCTTGCTTCGCGGGGCCTCGTTCCCTCGTCTCCAGTATTGTGAAGTGCCTTTTATTGCAATTTAGAACGCTGCAAGGCGAGATGCGTGGTCACGAGATCAAAGTCCCCGGTCGCGCCCCTTCGCTATCCCCGTCTTCGCTCACTCGTCCAAACGCTGATATATAGTACAAATATATAATCTGAATATAAAGGGGAAGTGGAATGCATCAATATTGAGAGAGAGAGCATGTCGGGGCCATATAAAGATGAGGCGGTGCGTGTAATCTGGAAAGGAGTAATGGTGCCAGAGCTAACATTCGCGAATGCCATTCTGTGCTTAAAATCGGGTGTATTGTCGGGGCTGGAAGTTAACCAAAGATCGTTAGGCCTGTTGGATTTGGGAGCCCACGGTAAAACCACAAATAAGGCAGTGCACGGTGACATGGCTTGGGCCTCTTTTGAAGTCAGAGATGCGCAGAGCAATATTAGTTGTGAAAAAGACTCAGGAACATGTATTCAAATAAATTGCAGGGTAAAGTGGACACAGAATGAAGGAAGAGGTCGAGAAAGTCGACGACGAAGTCGAGGGTAAGTGAAAGTGCAAGTTACTGATGTTCACTTGTTAGTTCATCAAAGTGGTTTAAATACACAACCACGAGTCATCAAATAGAAAGAGAGAAACTGATTCAGTAAATTAGATACAAATAATGGAAAGAAAAAAGACCATGGAGATTTACAAGAATGAGCAGGAAGAAATCAGAAGGAAAAATGTGTGCAATAACAGAAGGTGCAGTGCCTCGCTGCTGTCTAAGAACAAAATCATCCCGAAGCAAACATTCGCGGTAAGATGAGGTATGTGTCGGCGGAAACAAAATCCGGAGGCCACTCAGCGCATCCTTATTCGAATGCAAAGGGATTCACCCAGTCGGACCCGTAATAGCTAACGTACACCTTCCAGAAGCGCTTGGATTTAAAGTTAACGGAAGCATCAACTGGTCAGCAGCCGAGATGAGCAACAGACGTTTAAAGTATTGCTGGAAAAAAAGCGGGGAAGACATTGATATACCGGATCCGTTACAAGCAAAGCTTGCGGTACACGGTAGATAAGTTTTGAGGAACACAAAGAAAAATTAAGGAGATGTATACAAAAATGCTAGAATGAAAAGCATGTATAGCATACCTGATTAACTCAAGCAGGCTAGGTGGCTGTTTGTCACCACCCCATTTCAAGGAGCATGCCAATAAATAAAAACAAAAAAAGCCCGAGAGAGAGAAGTCCGACAGACGTATGACACGTTTCTAAGTGTTCGCACGCTGTGGTACACCATGCATTTCGGATGCCACGCGCAGATTTTGCGGTGGCGGCGCAAGAAGACGCCGAGTGGTTTTAGAAAACCGTGAGAGTGGAGTCTCGCGGCGGTACACGCCTGATTCATAACTCGTTTCGACGGCGGCAATACGTTGCGTCGCTGTATTGATTCAATGGTAAACGCACGATCATCGACAGTCATCGGCAGGGGGGGTATGCCACATTTTTATTGATGGTAATCGAGCACCTCATAAAGAAACACACTTCAAAATTTGTCTGCGCATTAGTCATAATATTCCCGCTTATCTCTACAAATAGACGCTGAAATCTCTTGATCTCCCAGGAGACCATCAAGACGAGCATTTAACATTTCCGAGCGCTTCTAGTACCACTATAAGATTCAAATGGAAGAATTTTCTGTAGCTTTCACCCGCCGTGGTGGCTATGGTGTTGGGCTGCAGAGCACGAGATCGCGGGATCGAATCCCGGTCACGGCGGCCACATTTCCATGGGAGCGAAATGCAGAAAACACCCGTGTACTGAGATTTAGGTACACGTTAAAGAACCCCAGTCAGTCAGTCAAAGAACTTTATTTAAAGGACCTGCGAGTTTGTCGGACGGGCAAATGGTCCCGCCTAGGTGACGGCCAGGAGCTCTTGAGCCCTGGCGGCTCCCTCGGCCCGCTGAACAGCTCAAAGTTGATCGTCAAGGGCAGACCTGAGCAACACAGTCTCCCAGCGCACGCGGAGGCGATCGCGAGAGGCTGCATCTCCATTATTGTTTGTTATGCCTCGACATTCCCATAGCATATGTTCCAGACTGGCTCTAGAACCACAGTTTTTGCATTTATTTGTCTTGCACATGTCTGGGTAAATGAGATGTGAGATCGCCGGGTTCGGATAAGTTCTGGTCTGTAATTGCCGCCATTCGACAGACTGCTTTTTGCTGAGCTTTTGGTGAGGTGGTGGGAAAATGCACCTTTGCAATTTGTAGTCTTGTGGGATGTCATTAAATCTGGTCATACGATCCTCCCATTCCCACTCCTCTCCATCCTCGTTCTCAGGAGACGCTAAGGTGCCGGCCCTATTATCGGCCGTGACTCGGTCCGTAAGCCCTCGAGCCACGTTATGCACCGTCTTATTATTATTGCTGTTTCCTGGCGAGGTGGAGGTGTGAGCTGGTGTTCATATTAAATAAGCATTCTTTTCTTGACTTTTGGTACCGGCCATCAGGATTCGCAGCGCTTCAGGAGAGATTCGACCATTAGCCCAGCTGGCCAAAATTAATCTGCAGTCCCCCACTACGGCGTGCCTCATAATCAGATGGCGGTTGCGGCACGTAAAACCCCATAATGCGTTTTTTCCGTAGCTTTAAAGAAAGATCACTCCGATAAGGTTCTAAATATTCGATTCATTACACGCTACTAAGGAAAATTTATAACTTTTAAGACTGCTGCTAATTCCGCGCGCAAATTTCACATGATTAACACCATGCCATTTAAGTACGTTTCTTCATCTAATTGATTAGGCGTGCACATTTCTGCCGATCCAACTTGGAACATTCATATTGTAGGCATAAGTACTAAAGCATTCAAAGCCCTCGCGTTCATCAGACGTCACTTGCATCAAGCTAAGCGGCAGAATAAACCTTTAGCATACACATATCTAGTTCGCTCTAAAAAAAAAAAACTATCTGCATCATTCATTTGGAAGCGACATCAAATGTACCTAGCAATAAACTACAACCCGTTCGCAATAAATCTGCCCGATTTTTAACAAGAAATTACTCACGTCATCCCAGCATCACTGATATCAAAGCTCGTCATTGGCATCTTATACAAGGTGATCATTTTCAAGAGAAGCCTCTTATAAGGTACAGATTTCGGTGGCGACCATGTACGCAAAAAACTATCATCTCAGCATAGGCTCGAGCATCGTCGTCCTCTTCAGCAGCTGGATCGTAGGCGCCCCTTGGGTTGCGCTCGTGCTCAGCACGCGCTCGTGCCATTGCTCCGGCTTTCGTCGTCGTCGTCTGCTTCCACAGCTGGCTGCATTGCCGCTAATCATTACGCTGTAGAATTTCAGTTCTCTTCTGTCGTCGTAATGGAAAGTCCGCGTTTACGGGGTTATGAGCCATTGCTTAAGGGGCTATGAGCCATTCATTCTTTTACGTAATGAACAGATTTAATTTTGAAGTAATTTAATTTCGAATAATCGCAAGCGGCAATGGCGGGCGAATGCTGCTAACCACACCGCCGAAAAAACTCGAGACATCGAACAAAAGCGACAACGGCATACTGCGGGCAGCGACGTCAGTGACGTCGTTCTCTCCGTCGCAGCCGTTGCATCATGGTTAGTTTAGGTGCACATAGGACAAGCTTCGCTTACCGCCATTTTCCTGTAGGGGAAGGGTTGGCTAGTTTTTAAGGTTTATGGATTTTTTTAAATGTCCTGTTCGAGATAAAATAAAGTTCACTGCCTGCCTGCCTGCCTGCCTGCCTGCCTGCCTGCCTGCCTGCCTGCCTGCCTGCCTGCCTGCCTGCCTGCCTGCCTGCCTGTTCCAGATAACATAATTCTAGTACTTGAGCTGGGTTACTCAGACAGGCGGACATTTCTTGCACGAGAAATGGAAACACATATTCCACTAATTAACAAAAATACACTTGAATGAATCTTTTGAATTATTTTTGGAATTAATTACCCTATGACACATATTGCAATTCCTGAATTGTAGTGTGCAAGGCGTATACACTTGGAATGAATTTCCAGAAGGCGCCAGTTTGGAGATATTTGCCATCAAACCTTCTTGTGTATTGAAGCACAAAAGTAACTAGAACGCCCAGGTATTTCGTTCCACACTTTGGGAAATAGTATCTCGTAACTGATGCCATCAACGGGATACGTGTTGCATGCTTACCAGCTACAATTGGTAAATCGCAATATTTGGCGTTAAGTAATTATAAGATGTTAATTAGTGAATTCTTGTTAATTATTTCAATGTGTGTTTCGATTTCTCGTGCTAGTAATGTCCGCCTCTTCGAATAATCCAAATTCCATAATACTTAAAAATGATCACCCTGTATACAACCTGCCCGGCAGCGTAAATGGTAGCGGCGCGCAGAGGCGAAGGCGGAGAAAGAAGGAAGCTGCAGTCGCCGGAAAGGCTACAAATATTCAGGGATCGTTGAATGCTATCGCGTTCCACTCTTAAAGGCGAAACTTAAGCGTCTTACAAATTTTATTAAAGTTCAAGATGAGTTCGCGCGTGTTAGCCCTTTCAGTCACGGTGTCTCCGTGACTCACTGGAATGATCTACCACCTGACGTTGGCTCCATAATAAATTAAGAGATATTTTTTTAAAGCGGTATAGCTTTTTACCATCATTAATAATTGTCTTCGAATTCCTATGTATACCACTTTCTATTATATCTTTCTTTGTACAAGCTTACGTTGATTTGTTTATGTGTTTGTATTATTACTCTTGCGGTTAAAATTCTACGTTTTTTTTTCTTTATTTTTTATTGTAGACAACGTGTTCAACGCGCGGAATGGGCCTTTAGATATGTGACAAATATACACGATGTTTCAAGTAAGTTATACCAAGGATTTAAAACGAGTGGCTAACCGCAGTTGGGTGAAACCAACGACATATGGTTTGCCGTCATGTGGCGCTCCTCCAAACAATTTTTATGTTCCGTTTATTTGCTACTTACTGAGATCAATAATTGTAAATTTTTAATATTCTCTTTAGGGACAAGTGCATGCGTTTCGTTACGTTGTAGAGAGGATTCAGAAACGACCGATCCATTTTTTTTGTGTCAACGTAGATCTTGCGTGGTGATTGTCTTTTTCGACGTGTAAAGAAGACCCGCGAAATATGAAATAAAAGCAGGTGACTGCGCTCATGCGCTATCGTATTGCAGCGCTCTCAACCGTGCTTCGAGCGAAAGGACCGCTTATCGAAGGCGGCAACCCGCCTTTTTCCGCGTGCCGCCGTGGAAAGTGCTGACGCATTGTGAAGCCGATTTCTAGAGCCGCGGCCGCTCACTTCGCCCCGATCCGCGCGCACGGTTATTTCGCCGGAAGCACGGTTGAGAGCGCTGCAATACGATAGCGCATGAGCGCAGTCACGTGGTTTTATTTCATATTTCGCGGAGCTTTCTGTAAACGCTGAGACAAATCACCACAGTGCATGTACGCTGCCACACACACACAAAAAAAAGACTGATCGAAAAAAAATTTCGCCTAGCGAACATGTCTAGGCGCAATCGTATATGGCTAGGTGAAATCGCCTGTGTACAGAAAAGTATCATCATCAGCATTGGCTCGAGAGTCGTCTTCTTCCGCAGCTGGCTCGTTGGCGCCCCTCGGGTGGTTCTCGTGCTCGTGCTCGGCACGCGCTCGTGTCACTGTTACCGCGTTAGTCGTCGTCGTCATCTGCTTGCACAGCTGCCTCCGTTGCAGTTCATCATTCCAGCGTAGAATTTCACTTCTCGTCTGTCGTCGTAATGGGGAGGCCGCGTTTACGGGGGTATAAGCCATTGCTTAAGGGGGTATGAGCCATTCATTGTCTTACGTAACGGACAGATTTAATTCTGAAGCAATTTAATTTCGAAGAATCGCAAGCGCCAGTGGCGGGCGAATGCTGCTAAGCACGACACCGAGCAAACTCGACACATCGAATGCAAGCGACAGCGGCGGACTGCGGGCATACGGTCAGTGACGTCGTTCTCTCCGTCGCAGCCGAACGTGTGTGAAACCTCGTAATTGAGAAATACTTTAATTAACCCTCGAGATAAACCCAGTGATAAACACCGGGGCCTCACGTTACAGCTTCCCTGGTTAACCATCTTCACGGAATGGAAGGGCCGACAAATTTTTTAAATACCCACTACAACATAACAAAACGCACTTAGCCCTAAAGTGAGTATTAGAAATTTTGCATAATTGATATTGAGTGATTACCTAATTAAGTGGAATGCAAGAAAAAAAGAAAAGAACCTCTAAGCAGCGTCACATGATGGCAAATCATATGCCATTGTTTTCATTCAGCTGCGGTTAACCACTTTTTTTTAAATCCATAATTCAAGTTACGTGAAACACCCTATATATGGTGCCGCTGTTTCACTGATGACGAAAAGGACGTCGCGCGCTATTCGAACAATAAATTAGCCTCCCACGGGAAACGTCGCTTTCTCCACACACTTAACAGATGCACAATTAACCAGCAACTAAATATATATTTGTACCTAGATCGCTACGTCACGAGACTGATGCCTCTATGTACGCTTTATTGGAGTTTTATTCGAACGGTAGATCCTTTCTGCGCGAGAGCATTTAGATCTCAAGACAAATAAATTTATGCAAGTATGTAAAATAAGGTAAGAACGGTCGATGCAAAAAGTATCACTCAAGCAGCCGCCAATCGGAAATGCTATTTATATAATTTTGGATATCTGCCACAACTTGGCGTAAGAAAATAGGAAATAATAAATTGCAGATTAAGGAATGAACTTTCTTTTTTCTTTCCAATACAATTCCTAATTTCACTTCCTCAGAAAAAAGTACTTCACTTCTTTACACCGACAGTGAAGTAACCTATTTAGGGCACCGCAGTATTAGTTTTGCGTGCTCTTTGGTTAGACACTGCGTTACCGGACGTTGCTATCAGCGTTGTTGCTGTACACGTCCCCTAGAACCCAAAAATTCGCAAACATTAAGTTTACGGAGAAACTCTGTTATCATGCAAATCAACGCGAAAAAACAATAACTAGCAAAACTGTACCCCCAACTGCGTACTTTCCATTTTTTGATAAAGAATCAGCTGACTCCCATATTCCACATATTTGCGGTAGGCATTGCGTTTATATAAGCACGCCAGTCAATCGCAGCGCAGTGTCACTCATCAAGCCAGTGTCTATTTTTCAAAAACGCACATACGCACGAAAAATGGGAAAATGTGCGTGACCGAAATGTTGAGATGGCTTCAAAATACACCAATCTGTATTCAACCCCTTATAGCGGTCACGACCATTGAATATTTTTTATCTCGCATTCTTGTGCAGTTTCCTTCATTCCAAATAAGCAGTGTGTTTGGCTTCCCAACACGTCCAAATTTTATTTCTGAGAACGTGATTATGTTGGCAACAAACAGAACTTTGGTGCTATGTTGATGTCAGCAGCGTAAAGCCGCCTCGCCTTCTCGAGTATACGAAGCACTTCAGTTCCCTCCCACACTTCTGTAATCTTTCCACGTGTCGTTTCAAATATTCCATCGTAGCCTGCACTAGCAGACGTCTTCTAGTTCGCTAAGAGAGTCATGGCGGCCTTTGTGTCAGCATCGCTGTCCACGGTGCAATGGAGATGGTGAAATCTGGATGCGCCAGGCGTTCCGGATACTCTCGTGAGGCGTGGCGCTGATGCAGGAAACATGCTCGATGCTAGAATTTTGATGATAACTGTCGCGGGTCGCTTAACTGTGTTTCACGCCTCAACGAGTGCAAATAGGACCTTCGTTCATTCCCATTTTGTCGCCAAAGGCACCACCATTGTTCGCAACGGGGCTGTCACAATTCTCATAAATACTACACATAATATTCCATGTGCTAAATGCGCCTTACGGGTTTTGCGTATCCGGCACTGTATCGTAGCTTTCACTGCATTGTATGGTACTGCTTTGCACCAGAATTCTTCAAAAACGTATTGCAAAGAGAATCGTTTCGATATATGAACATAACTTTTTTATTGACGGCAGTAAAGTTGGGACAGTGACGACATATTGTTATATTAGTAGCATATACTGTTCTTTTTTTCATGTAGCCTAAATGTTCTTGCGGAAGCACAGGGGATGAAAACGTCACTTGTACCCGCCGTGGTGGCGTAGTGGCTTTCGTGATGCACTGCTAAGTCCAAGGTCACGGGATCCTATCCCGGCCGCGGCAGCCGCATTTCGATAGGGGCGAAATGCAAAAACCCCCGTGTAGCACGCATGGAGTGCCCATTAAAGAAACCCAGGTGGTCAAAATTAATCCTGAGTTCCCCAATACGGCGTGTCTCGTAATCATATCGTGGATTTGCCTCCTAAATCACCAGAATAATTTGTTAAACGCCTGTTGGATCAATATCTGGCAGTCCTTTAGCATTCTTAACCCCTAAATACTGTCTTTACATGCGCTTTCAGGAAATACCGGCGAAATAGCTCCTTCCACATTTAAAACCTTTCAATCGCGGTCTCTTTCAACGTCACTCGAAAAAAATTCGAAAATTGACCGAGGTAGGCAAAATCATTACAAGTGGTGATCGCTGCCATAATTCATTGACGCGTTCAGAATTAAAACGTTTTCGAATCTGTTGCCGAGTTTGTCTGCACTTTGAACGCGAAAGGTACAATGGCACTGGGCTTGCCAATGGTGAATCATCCAGTCGTTTAATCATACATCTTCTCTTGATTCACGTCTACCAGAAGGCAATAAAGAGAAATGAAATCAGCTCCCAGTGTTGTGTGACTGACCGAAGACGCAAGATAATGAAACGAAACATTGATTGAGGGTGGGTGACATGTGGCTATAGGCGCTAATCCCGATTTCATTGACAATCCTGTGGATATGACTACTAGAACGATTTGGTCCTTTATGAACTAGGACGGGGAGTATTGCTATCACGTGACATTCGAGGCGCGGACGCTCAATAGCTTCCGTCGAATAGTACCTGTAAAACCAACCGGCTAATGACAAAAGGAAATAGGTAGCCTTACATTACTACGCGGGTAGAGCATTTTCTGCTAAAAGGGGAAATAACAAAAACGCAGTGCACATCGCATCCAGCGCTGCGAATGCGATGGAGATTGTGGCAAAACAAAATAGTAAATGTTGGTTGTATCACGTATTGTGATTGGTAGGTGATTGATAATTGACTAACGGAATGGTATTATCGGCTCATATATGACTTGAAAGGTTGCCGTGTCGCGTACAAATTTTCTCGTCGATCCTACTGGCATCACTGCTGGCTCAGTGCTACAAGGGAAAGTACATAGTACTTACCGAACTGCATCTAGACCACGTGGCGATTGCTCACATTGGCGTCGCGCCTGTGTGGGCGTTGAGTTCCGCGGCTGGGAACTCAACAAATCATGCACTGTAATAATTTAGCAGCACTTAAGCATGTTGTGCCATGCAGAGCGACATTTCCAACGAGGAGTGCAATGACACGTCAGTCAATGGTTCAGAGAAAGGAATTGAAAGACAACGCGAGCTGGAAACAAATATTCTATTACCTTATGCCGGCTTCCGCATTCCTTTCTCATCGCGACAGACGCTTGAAGTGTTCTTGTTTTACTACAGCCACCACCACAAAACCACTTATTGGGAATCAGAACGCACTTAAAGTTCGATCGCTGAGTGCTCATGCACACCCTTTAGCGCACGTTAGTGCATTTCTCGCTGTTTGTTTCTTTTTTCTTTCTTTTTAGGGATGAAGGCAGTGCGGGGAGCTGTGCAGGCAGAACGGCTCACTTACTTTTATCCACCCCTTCGTTCGGGGACACCCATATCTTTCCGAACGTGGGGTGCGGGGGGAGCTACCGGCTGGAAACACGACAAGCCAACGCTTGCTGGCGAATTTATGCTCCGTCTATGCAATGGTCTCCCCGCTGTGTTATCGCTGCGAGAACGCTTGATGTTGTGCCCGCCAATGCATCGGCAGCCCTTAAATGCTTGCACATTTAACGCGACAGCATTAAGGGCCCCGTGTCGCAGAAAATCCGGTGTCGGCGTCGGCGGAGTTGTCCGTGAGCAAAAATTTCAGTATATATTTAGGTATATGTATATGCTTGCCACTGTCGCTGAAAAGAAAAGTGTACAACCATTGCATTCTACCAGCGCTAACATATGGGGCGGAAATTTGGAGGTTTAGAAAGAAGCTCGAGAAGTTAAGGACCACACAAAGAGCGATGGAACGAAAAATGTTATTCCTAACGTTAAGAGACCGGAAGAGAGTGGTGTGGATCAGAGAACAAACGGGGATAGCCGATATTCTAGTTGACATTAAGCGGAAGAAATTGACCTGGGCAGGCCATGTAATGCATAGGATGGGTAACCGGTGGACCATTTGAGTAACAGAATGTATTCCAAGAGAAGGGAAGCGCAGTCGAGGACGGCAGAAAACTAGGTATGGTGATGAAGTTCGGAATTTGAAGGCGCAAGTTGGAATCAGCTAGAGCAAGACAGGAGTAATAGGAGATCGCAGAGAGGGGCCTTCGTCCTGCAGTGGACGTAAATATAGGCTGATGATGATGATGATGTATATGTCAGGCCTTGCTATATGACATGTGGTATATGCGGGTCATATTGCCGCACCATTCTATCACTAAAGTTGCTCATACCTTGTTTTACATTCTTGACAAAGTTATTCCTCGTAATTTTGAGGATTACAGGCCACAAACAAATGTCATGAAACAAAACAGCTCATGCCTTTTATTTTGAATCTGCTCAGACTGAAATATTATATGTGCGAAACAATAACAAACCTGAAAACGATTTCATTTTTTTTTTGGAACGGCAGTTCACTTTACCTCAGGGATCGGCCGACGCAAGAGGCCGCGTTTTTACTGGAAAGCTCGCATTCGTGTGTATAGCGTTCGCCGCCAGCGTTTTCCGGTAAACATTACGGCTACATAAGCTGCAGTTGCCGGAAAGCGTGAGAAACAGTCATAGATCTTCGATTGCTATCGCGTTCTACTCTTAAACACGATCCTTAAGCCACCTCCAAGTTTTTTCGGTGCCATTCATTTTATTCAACTGTTCAAAACAAAAGAGTTGTGATCAGTTATTTGTAATTTGACTGCTTTATCTGAAGAATTTACCAGTATGCTTATGCTACCCCCTTCGAGGAACCCTTGAAATTTTTTAATCGGGACCTCCTTCTCTACGACGTTGCTTTTAAAACAATACTGCTATAACGCTATATACAATGAACGTACAAGCCTTTACGGCCCCCTTTCCTATTTGTGCGAGGTTCATTTCTTTTAAACATTTTTTTTTATTTCTCGGACGCAAAAAAAAAAAAGAAACAAGACAGTCGAAGTGAGCTTCAGATAGTTTACCCTAAAGTACGTGTGAAGTGCATTCACCCGAATATCCAACGTCTTGAACCTTAAGCCTATATCGTTATTACAGAATCTGAAAATTTGTTCTTCAGTACTTGCAGATATCTTCATAGCTGTGACACAGCTTTGCAACTAACCTTCAAAGCCTCTAGTTACGAGCCCCGCAGCTGGTGACCGTGCATTGGCCTCGTTGTGTCATTAAGAAGGCTCTCACAAACTGTGCGTAACCTGCAGTCGGCGAACGAGCGAAGCAAGCGCCTGCTACAGGGACCACCATTTGGCATAAATACCGAGTGCAAGTGTTGTGTAATTAAATATTGGTAATAATTAGTTGCAACATAAATTGCATATGCAAACCTCTGTGCGGTGGACTGCTTCCCATTTGTGCAATGCGCCTTGAATTTTGCTAGCGTGGGTACTCAATGTTAGTATTAATGTATGCGCGACAGAGCAGACAATTCACACATGCACATACACAACACACACACATGCACGCACGCACACGCGCACATACACACACACACACCAACACTTCTGAACGTGACAAGTTTGCAGACTCGCCACTAAAGGGGCAAAGCATTCCTTGATTTTCGTGCGCACTTATCGCCAAGAGTTCTTGGCGTCTGGGGGAAGAACTCGCCTGCCCTGATCTTATGACGAAGGCCGTAAATAGCATCATAGCGTACCGGGGTGGTGCCCTGAGGCGGGCGACAATGATTGGATATAAGAGCGCTCCTTTGAGCACCGGTGCGATTCGCCAAATTGGCCATTAATTATTCCCTTGACCCAGACACAGATGCACAGCTTGCTTTCCCACTGAGACTGTTTGATGACGTTGCTGTCCCGTGTGTACGACACTTAGTCACATGGTACTTTTTATATTTCACGTTTCTCTCCTCGCCGGAAAAAATCAATACGCGATGTTTAGATCGATGAAAACATCTTAACGTCTCTCGGGATTCTCCACATCTGCCTTGTTCACATTTTGAAAATGAGAACAACATTTAAAATGCTAGCGAATTGCTATTCATTAACTAATTGGATGACAACGGCTAAAACATTTCTACCGGTTTCCCAACTTGACTCCTAAGAATATGCGCTTTATCTTATTCGACCACGCAGGATGAAATGTTTTTTTTTTATGTATAAAAGCTTCGTGCATGACGAATCTACAGAGTGCGGGAGTTGGTTGAGGACGTGACTTCGAATCGCCGCAGACATTAGCCATATCATTTTGTCCAGTGGCTTAACTTCGTTTTTTTTTTATGTGAGTAGCATTCCTAGGATACTACATGCACTTTCTTGGGGCTGTCTGTCTACCTATCTACCTATGTATCTAACCGTCTTCCCCCAACCTGGGTAACTGAGTAGTCCATGGTCGAATGAGTAGCGCATCGGGCTGATAGTCCGAAGAATGGGGTTTCAAAACCAACTGAACGACCAGCCTGAGTCTGGGTATATGTGGCCTACGTGCCACTCTTTAATGAGAACCAGGTGTCATTAAAAAAAACGAGAGGAGGATGAAGGGAGACAGAAGGCGGGGATGTTAACCAGAAATAGAAACAGACGCGATAAATTGGATGAAAAGGATGGGGAATAAAAAAGAAAAACACGGATATTTTTAAAAACAGCAAAAAAAAAAGAAATCAGGAGGGAAATCCTGTATAATGCAAAGGGGAGTGCCTTGCTATTTGAGGCCCGAGTTGGTCGACTGAGGACACAAACATACCGGCGCAAATATGCGAGACAGGATGAGGCATGCGTGTGCCGCAAAAAAAGCCCCAGCATTAACTCGCCCCATCGAAACGGAGTGTCACGATATTCACCCAGTGAGACCCGTAGGTAATGTCCACCTTCCAGAGAAGCGTTGGTATTCAAGGAAGATGGAAGCATTAGCTGGTCAGCAGTCAGGATAAGTAAGAGACGATAGAGTATTAGTGGAAAGAAAAGCAGGAAAGAGATCGAAACGGAGTCATTGGGAGCGTAGGCAATGGTACAGTATAGTGATAGAGGTTTTAAACACAAAGGTTAAGATCTAGATCAGATAGTCAAAACGCTAGATAGCGATTGACGTAGCAAAGCTTCATTAAATCAGGCAGGCTGGATAACTATTTGTCCTCACCGCGTTCCAAAGCGGATGGCAATGAACATCATCATCATCTTCAAGCGCGAGAGAGGCACTCAACTACATACACCGCCTCACATATAACGCGTCTCTTCAGCGGCTGCACACTTTGCCGCTACATTCCTTCAGTACTAATGTTATTGACGTCGTCGTTCATTGCGAGACGGGTTCTGCCGTAATTTTTTGTTAAATGCGCGCGCAGGAGAGGTTGGCGTCAAAGGTAAGGCCTGCTACTGCTTTTCTCTTAGGCAAACAGTACTTAAAAAAACATTGGCTGGTTAAAAAAAATAAACGAGCCAACTAGATAGTGGTAATCATGTTCGTCAAGCACTGTGTCACATATGTAGCACGCTTACTTGACAACAGCAGCTTCCGGTCTGACGCCGGAGATGAAACCGCGGACAGTGTCATGATGATGATGATAATGATGATTTAATGGCATCCCCTTTCAAACAGGGTGGTGACAAGTAGTCACCTAGCCTGCTGCATTTAATCAGGTTTGCTATACATGTTTTTTATCCAGAATTTTTGTATACATCTGCTTAATCTTTTTCCCCCTTCAAAATCTACCTTGTACCGCTACCTATGACTAACAGATCCTGTCGTATCAATCTCTCCCCTGCTTTTATTGTTTTTCACCAATACCCTAAATGTATCTTGCTTATCTAGACTGCTGCACGGTTGATGCTTCCGTCCACTTTAAATCCAAGCGCTTCTGGAAGGTGTACGTTACTTACAGTTCTGACTGGGTGAATCCTTTCGCATTCCACCGCCGGACCCCTGCACAACCGCTCCACGGCAACCGTTGTACACATGGGACCGGTGGTAGACTGCATCTCGGCCACCGGAATAAACATCACAGCCATGGAAGAGGCCGGTATAGCCTTAGCCATGCGTAATCCAAGAGCCACCTTTGTCCTCACGGATTCCCAGGCGACGTATCGCAATTTCGCAAGAGGTCAAGTCGGCCGCCTCGCACACTCAATACTGCAACAGGCTGCGGCCAATCGTCAAGAGGGTCAGTGGAAACAGCTGCTGTGGGTACCAGGGCACGCGGGAGTTCGAGGCAATGAGATTGCTCATGCCTCCGCCCGAGAACTTCTACACCGGGACTCCGCCTATTCCTCCACAGCACAACTTCTCGCTGACCAGGAAGATCCTCAGCCCCTTCTTTCATATTCTGAGTTCCTACAACACCTACGGCTGAGTAGACGCACTTTACCCCCGCCTGATCCCAAATTAGATAAGGCAACGCAGGTCGAATAGAGGCGCTTACAAACATTGTCATTTCCAAATCCTTATGTATTATCAAAGATAGATTCTATGACGTACAATCCGCAATGCAAATTCTGTCCCCAGACGGCCACGTTATACGACATGGTCTGGGCGTGCCAACAAAATCCGCAAATATCGGCCAAGCATAATCCGACGATACTTGAGTGGGAGGCGACCCTGTCCAGCTCGGACCCAGAACAGCAACAAGCCCTGGTCAACCGAGCCCGGACGGCGGCAAAAGCCAATGGTCTTCCGGACTAGGAGGTCCGACCACAAAACGGCTATTAATTTTCACTAATAAATGTTTTATTCTCTCTCTCTCTTCACATTCCATTAGGATGTGGAATTTTCTGGAAAGTTGTGAAATTCCGTCCTTACTATTTCATTTATCTTTCAAGTGGGTAGAATCCAAAACCGAGCCCATGGTTCAAATGCCACCTCCCTCTTCTCTCCTTCCCCCTTCCAATATTCTCCTGAGATGTCAGGGACATCACCCAATTATTTCAAAAATTATTGATTGGCCAAAAGGATCTATGATTATCAAATATTGCTTCTTAATCTGATCAGCCTGTTAGCATCGATTTTGTAATATATCAAATTTATTGTGAAAATGATTTCGCTGCGACAGATTATCCATTTTTTTACGGCACTTCCTTTTTTTCTCTTTTTTTTCAGAGTGCGGTGTATTAGACGCGAGAATTTGTTGGCACTATATTTTCCTTTTTTGGTGCAATTCACCACATCGAGAGAATGAATGTAATTAAAGGCCGATGGAATTCAAGTCACTTGTGTCCTCTGTTCCTCTGCTGTTCATGGTTAACTTTACCATCACCGAACCTTCGTAATGTGCTTCCCAAGCACTTTTATTTTTGTTATTGCCTGCCTCTTTTCGGTTACAGCCAGGCGGGTTGAAGGATCGTTTTATTCTTTGACCCTGCACTTAATACGTCCGGAATTCCAGAAAACACACCCAGGACACTTCCTCGCCCGGTCTCTCCACAACACTCTCGTGGTTTGAGAAATGGAGCTAAGCCCTAGGATAAAACAGGCCACGATTGAGGCGTGCACTCTGGGTTACTGCTGCATCCGCGATTGAGGCGTTTAGTCTGGGTTACTGCTACGCAAATATTTAGCACGTGCACTAATATCTTCTCTAGCAGGTCTCCTACATTTCCCGGCATTGCTCGTCCAAAATGGCGTTCAGCTGCCGTACCGTAGAGCTAGCAACAGCGGGAAATTATAATATCGATGCAGCTTCGCCGTTATAAATCCATTACTTCATTCCTCAGATTCAGCAATTCGCACATGACAGAAAGGAAGATGAAATAAATCGACGCCTCTTTTCCTCTACCATTAGGTGCCGGGCCTCTCTACAGGTTGCATTTCCTCTGTACAACAAACGTTTCCGGCCTGAGCGCTCCACGAAGGACCATTCGAGAGATGATAAATGTAGCATTTCAATTAACGCGGATCGCGGCACCGCGCCAGGTGCTTTGGTCGCTTCTACCTCGTGATGCAACATGCGTAGAGATAACTGCGAAGTACAGACATATAGCAGCAATGCATTCACCAAGCAAAGCAACATCGGTGCTTTGTTGTGGTCTTGTTATGATGTTTATTTGTTCCCGCAACGCCGTAAGAGAGAGTGATAGTAGCCTCCGTTCGTTCAATATAGGTGCAGTGTGCAAAGCAATCAATAAGGGATACCTCCAAAGCCCTAAGGCAGCGTATCCACTGCCAAAGACTGCCGTTCACTTCAGGGATCTTCAGAGGGCAATAAAAGACAGCCAGTTGCCCGCAATCTGCACGCCACCTATCGTCTCTGCTGTTTCATTCAGGTAGCGTGAAGGAGGCTCCGGCGCGAATCATCCACAAAGAAAAGCCAAAGGTAAGCAAGGAAGCACTGTTTCTATACTTTTCGGGATATGAATATACGAGCTCCGTTTTACGACCGCAGTAAGATACACACACTCCTCCTTTTTTTTCGCCGTTCCTTCTTCTTTCATTTCACACGTTTATCATTATTTACTTTCTTTCCCTTCGTGTCTCTTGAACGCTCTTCCAGCTTTTGTGTGAGCGCAACGTAAGTGAAAGTGAATGAGTTTGTCCACGTGTTGTTCTTTATTTTGAAAGTTCGGAAGGCATTTGTTTCTCTTTATTTCAGTCCATTCTCTTCGGGAACTCTTCATAGATCGATTACAACTTCTTTTTTTTTCCTGGGCACGTTTATTTTGATGAAACCTCTGCATATGAGCGCATACACTGGTTTCCCGGCTCTTATGAATATGGTTCATTGTTGCAGCTCTGTCTGCTTTCTCAGTGATGTACGCTTCTTCACCCCATTCACACTTGTCTATTATCGTTAAAATCAAGGTTATCTTGTGGTCGAAGTTATAAAATACTTGCCAAATATTAGCTAATCGCATACAAATTGTCATAAATAAACTAGTTGAAGGTCATCAGAGTTGCGGCATGAGAGGAAGGCCTATACAGACTAACATTCACATTGCACGATTGTTACTTGAATTTGTAACGGAAGACAAATGTGGTGGCCAGAGGAGGAGGGAAAACTTTATTTTCGTCAGATGCAGAGTAATTTGAATTATTGGATTTCTTCTGCTAGGCGGCGTGAGGTGGCCGTAAGCCCTTGACTTTCGGCGACCTCCAAAGCCCAGTAGACGGTTCGCAGCTGGACCGCGGGATCCAAGCTGGACACCACTACCTCCGAGTCCGAAGTGTTGTCAAGTTGGAGTTCCGCCCTAGGTTTTAGCCCGAGCCAGTCGCTCAATATATGTGTCAGTTTCGCTTTATAGGCGTCGCAGTTCTAGCATTTAGGTAAGAAGCAGCCCTGATATATTAGCGAATACTTGTAAGGGTTGGCAAATGATCCAGTCTGTAACTGTCTCCAGGTTACTTGTTGCAGTTTATCCAGTGATTTATGTGGAGGGGGGTATTTTTGTCTACCTTCGCGGTAGTGCATAGTAATTTCGTGGAAAGTCACCATGCGATTCCTCGCTGAACCCAGGTCGAGGCCTCCCACCACCCGGCTGACGAAACTTCGGGCATTATTGTGGGCAGCCTCCTTTCCTGGGTTCGAAGAATGCGCCGGGACTCAGATGATTAGAATCTGAGGATTTGAGGATTTGTTTAGAATTTTCATGGTTGGTTTGTGGATTTTTCCACTGGCAAAGTTTCTAACAACAGTTTTGGAATCGCTAAAAATGATTACCGCGGCGGTGCCATTTATAGCCAGAGCAATAGCTGCTTCTTCTGTTTCCTCTGCATGCATGCAACTAATTGTTGCTGCGGAGTGGGCCTGACCTTGATTGTTGACTATGCCTATAGAGAAGGCATCTCGACTTGGGTATTCCGCAACTTCGACATGGACTATATCCTGCAGACCCGAGCAGTGTTTATGTCAAGCTTTAGCTCTTGCTCTCCTGTCCTTGTGATGTTCAGGATGCATGTTTTTTGGTGTTGGGTCTATCCTTAAATTTCTGTGGTATATTAGGGGAAGTTTACATATTAAGGTGTATGCGGATCCATATAGGATCCCCAGATCCTCCAGTATGTGTCTTCCTACTTGAGTTTTGGATAGCCTCTCCAGCTGGGCTAGCCTGTGTGCCTCGACCAGCTCCTCTAGGGTATTGCAAATTTGCAATTCACGGAGCTTCTCATTAGCCGTGTATCTAGGGAGCTGAAGGGCTGATTTGTATGATTGTCTAATTAAGCAACCAATTTTCTTCTTTTCAGCCGGGTAGAGGTGGAGGTAAGGAAGGAAATATACTGTGCGGCTGAGGACGAAGGCTTAGACAAGCTGCCTGAGATCCATTTCCTTCATGCCTTTATGCTTGTTTGCTACTGGCTTAATTAGCCTGTTTATTTGGCTAACGCATCCTACGATTTTGCTCAGGGTGAATGCGTTCTTTCCGTTGTTTTGTACATGCATCCCCAGGATTCTAAGGGTCTGCACCTCTTGTACGTACACCCGGCGACTAAATAAGCCGGGACATGAAGTCTGAGGAAAAGCTGAATATCTTCGTAGCCTGTAGCAGTAGCAAGTAAAACTGTATACGACAATATTGTTAGCAAATTGTAGTAGAAGCCCAATATGCAAATACCAGGCTACATTGTGAGGCTGCGGATATATTCAGCTTTTTCTCAGACTTCATGTCCCGGCTTATTTTGTCGCCGGGTGTACGTGCCATTTACCATCACCTTGATGTCCGGGTGAGGTGTCTTTGCTCGTGGTTGAGCCATTATAATCAGTTCTGACTTTTCTGGGGAGCATGACAGGCCTATTTGATTCGCATGATATGACACTCGATCTGCTCCTGCTTGTAGTGTTTCCTCTATCTCACTATCACTTCCGGTATTAGCCCAGATGGTGATATCGTCAGCGTATAGTGAGTGTCTCAAACCAGGGATTGTGCTAAGTGCAGTAGATAGCGTATAAAAGAGATGTTAAATAAGAAAGGGGATAGTACTGATCCCTATGGAGTTCCTTTGCTGTCAAGTTGCAATATGAAAGATGCGACGTAGCCTAGCTGGACTTCGGCAGTCCTGTCGGAAAGGAAGGCTTTGATATAGTTGTATGTTTTTTGTCCGACACTGAGTTTCTCCAATGCAAGCATGATTGCCTCGGGCTATAATATTGTCAAAGACTTTTGTTAGATCTAGGGCTAAGGCAGCTCTAGTTCTTTTCCTGTGAAGAGGGTGTAAGACCTCTTCTGAGAGTCTTAGCAAGATGTCTTGTGTTGATAGATTTGCTTTAAATCCTATCATGGTGTGCGGAAAGTAATTCTTGTAATCCATGTGGCTCTGTAGCCTGCTTAGAATTACGTGCTCGAGTACTTTGCCTAAGCAGGAGGTGAGAGATATGGGCCTCCGGTTTTGCAAGTCAAGCTTCTTTCCCAGTTACGGGATGAAGAAGATCTTTGCATGCTTCCAAGATGAGGGGAGTTCCCCTCTTTCTCAACATTGGTTGAAATATTCAGTAACTGCTTCGATCGAGGCATCATCTAAGTTTCTTAGTAATTTGTTTGTAACCCCGTCCGCGCCTGGAGCCAAGGAGGTCCGAAGTATTTGAAGCGCTGCTGGCACTTCAGATTCTTGGATTTCCTCGTGTAGTTTGTGGTTCGGGGTTCCCAAGTAGCTCGGCAGAGAGACTTTGTTTGATGTGTCTACGTATCTCTGTCTGAGTTCCTCGATGAGTTCTTTATCTGTGAGCGCATGGTTATGCACTAGTCGAATGATGTTTTTACTGTGCGCTATTTTGCCATTCACTGGATCCAGCAGGTGTCTGAGGAGGTGCCAAGTATCCTTTAGTCCAAGTTTCCCACTCACTTGGTCACCGACTTGGCCACATTGTTGCCTGGCAAGCTGTTGTGCACAATCTTGTATCTCTTTGGATAGCGTTGCAATTTTAATGCGCAGTGGTCGATTGAGTTTCTGCGTTTGTAACCTTCTCTGCAGACTGTCGTACGCTTCTCACATATGTAGCAGCCGACTGTCCACAGTTTGTGGTGCCTCTGAGGATGGGATTGATTTCGTTAATGTTTTAACATCATGGATGAGATCTTTGACCAATTCCTCTAGGTTACTTATCTCATTCCCTGCGGTTTGAACTCTGAGTTGTCTGAATTTGTCCCATTCTGTAATTTGGACCGGTTTCCTGCCTCTACCTTTGAGCTTCCTGGCAGTTATAGTAGTTGCCACTATGTAACTCTCAGTTTGTTAATTTCCTCCTGCAATTGAGTGACTACGGAGGTTAGGTGCGCATTTTGTCTTTCTAGGTGATGTATTCTTTAAGCGTCTGCTTTACACCGGGAGGTAGGCGGACCCCAGCTAACCTGTTTTGACCGGTTTTTGAAGATGCTTCTGCCCACTGAGGGCGGGGAGGAGCTTGACCTGCTTCGACTTCTCGCTCCAGGGCCGCGTGTGGCTGAAGTGTACCGGCTTCTTGAGACGTGTCCATCATTCTTCTTGGGTGGTGCAGGTGAGGTAGCAGGTTTCCTTTGTTTTTCGTGACGAAACATGCACCTTCTCGTCCCGGTGACGTGATCTCGCTTGTAGATGATGCATTTCGGTGTGTAATCTGGGTTTTCTTTCTACGGATGGTTTTGTCTTCATAGGTAGAAGAGCTCTTGCTTCCTTTGCGGGCATACATCCGCTCGATATTCTGGTCTCAAACAGTTGAAGCAAGCTTAAATTTTCGGCTTGAAGGAGTAGCATCTCGCGACACAGCCGAAGAGATCGATGCTCTCCAGCACTCTTGTGATGTTGACGAAGATGATCTGAACAGACTTAGTCTGTCCCAATCTTCCAGCTCCAGCGATTTCGAAGTCCTTGCCTTCGTTACGCTGTTGTAGGTCCCGCAGCATTACGTGGTTGCTGTTGCCTGAGTATATGTTATAGCAGATACCCCGCACAGACTCATCGGGGGGTGCAGTGTAGGCATTCAATTTGAAAGTTTCGTCCTCGAGTTGGATGTCCTTGATAGCAGCGCTCTCTGTTCTGACGGAGTTGCGACGGTGTAGGAGTTATTCGTAGGGTTAACACGGGCCTGGTCGTCTCTCCTCGCATCCGCGACGTTAACCTTTGCACCGCAGATAGTGGCCTGAAGGAGTTCGATGACGGTAAATTTCTTCAAATTCATTCCGACTTTCGGCCTGAACACAATTTTGAAGAAGTCGGTAGGTAATCTCGGCAAATGACTCCGCTTGAGAATCATGCGGGTCCGTACAGCGGGCTTCTTAGACGGCAGCGATGGCTTAGTGTTCGCTGTCGACGTGGTCGGTGAGGAAAGTGACAAAGACTCACTTTTTCTGCTGCGGTTGGACATCTTCTGCGCTTGAATGGCAGAGATCCATTGACTGGTGTCGTCATACTCTTCCACTGGGATCTCCAACCCATATGTGGCGTATTCCTGTCGCATACCAGTCCTCGGCGGCCGTAGTCATGCTAGGCCTTCTCGGGCGTGGTCGGTACAAAAAGACCCAAAAAATGGTCCAATAAATCCCCTCCGCACCAAAAATTGGTAGCGGTGGTAGTGGTGGCCAGAATTGAAATT
Organism: Dermacentor silvarum; assembly: GCF_013339745.2. Classification (NCBI taxonomy): domain Eukaryota; kingdom Metazoa; phylum Arthropoda; class Arachnida; order Ixodida; family Ixodidae; genus Dermacentor; species Dermacentor silvarum. The sequence goes on along the minus strand of NC_051157.2, from coordinate 205,100,628 downwards.
TATTTAGCTAAAGCGTTCTACAGAGTAGACCACCACTTTCTTTTTCAAATGTTAGTGCATGATAACATAGGCAGTGGCTTTTTAAAGGTATACGCATCTGCTATGCTAAGTGTTTTAGCATAGGATGATTAACAAGTTAAGGACCGCCGAATCAGCGATGGTACGAAAAATTTTAGGCCTAACGTTAAGAGACAGGGGGAGAGCGGTGTGGATCAGAGAGCAAACGGGGATAGCCGATATTCTATTTGACATTAAGATAAAAAATGGAGCTGGGCAGGCCATCTAATGCGTAGGATGGATAGCCGGTGGACCATCAGACTTACAGAATGGATACCAAGAGAAGTGAACCACAGCCGAAGACAGCAGAAATCTAGGTGCGGTGATGAAGTTAGGAAATTTGCAGGCGCAAGTTGGAATCAGCTAGCGCAAGACAGGGGTAATTGGAGATCGCAGGGAGAACCCTTCGTCTTGCAGAGGGACTTGGCCTGCCTAATACCTTTTGGACACGCGTGCCCATCGGGACAATAGCAAACAATTATTAAAATATTAAAAAAAACGACCTAGGGCCTTCACATTTTATTATAAGAAGACTTATATTGGTCCTCGAAAACGTCTTCCCAGCAATGGATTTCTGTTAAAGTGTGAAGCCGGCTTTAGGGGATCGGTGTAAGCTTGGTCTTTGTAAGCTGGCTTTCCCACGTTCTGTGTTGCAGTGAAACTGACTCAAAGAAAATTGCGATGCAAACGGGTCCCGATAACGCTATCGCATTGCACTCTTAAAGGCGAATGTTAAGCGTCCTCCAATTTTTGATAAAAGTTGATGATTTTGGTTCGGCCAATGGTGTAAGACGCCAACTCGTTTTGCAGGAATTCAATCCCTGCAGGACCTGCAATATCTGCGGGTACGTCTCTCTCAGTATTCGAATAGCAACCCTCACGGTCAGCAGAAGTAAGAAAAAAACTACGCCGCAAAACTTAGTTCATGGCAGGGGCGACATCTGTTCGCATTTAGTCTTGCTGTAGCTTGTAATACATTTCTTGTGGAACGACTGATCTATGTCCTTCAGGTATTGCACTGCTACATTTATTTTGAGCTCGCGATATGAATGTATCAGGCGGGTAACCCTTTCATTCCACTTGAACGGGGTGGCTTGCGACTTGCTCACCTCTTTATTAGGCAACTTCGTTTAGCTAAGTACCTTCCAAACATTGTAGTGTCACCGACTCCGAAAGAGCTCGCAGCAAAATCTCGGGGTTTTCACAAGAAAAGGGTTGAAACAGGCGACGCTCGAAACCGGCCACCGCACGCGCTTCATTTTTTTAAAGTGAATGTTCGTCTAGCCTGCCAGAACCTGACTAGCAATCGACCGACCAATGCACAGGCCGACCAAAGGCGAAATTATGCAATGGTAGACAAAGAAATTGGATTGTGCTTTAAAACGCACAATCATCTTGCGTTACGGAAATGGAGGGCTGGCTTACGCACACCCGCGGAGAAGAAATGCTTGAGCTTTCTCACGCTCACTTTTTCTTGTTCCTTGATGCTTGTTCTTCGTGACAATAGCGGTATTAGCAAAACGCGGCACGCAACCACATGTGTCCCAATGGCTAGCCACGTGAAACTTGCGATCGGCTTTTAATGAAGTGTGGTGTACTTTCGGGCGAGCGTTGATACAACGCCCGGTCTGGTCGACGTAAACCTTATCATAGGAAAGTGGAACCTTGTACATAACGCTCGCACAACAGGGCACAAACCTGGAAATATGTTTAACACAGCATCAAATCAATGTGGTCCGTGCATCGGTTTTAAAAATTTCAATGCTTAGAAAAGTTTCCTTATTTCTTTGTGAGAAAGACGTGGTCAGCGCCTAAGCAGTCATGGAAGTTGGAAAGCATATTTGAAGGCCATTTATTTCAATTGTGCGCGTCTTCGTGGCATAACTACGTAATGCCGTGTTAAGAGTGCTCGAATTGTGTGAATAAACAAAAAGCAATACTAAACTTTCACGGTGGACTCGGGGAACTCGTAATTGTCCGCACATAGGTATGCCGCTGCTGTTACGGTCGCGCCCTTATAGACGTCACCCTCCCTATGAAAAAATAGGGATAATGGGATTTATATTCTTAGCCTACTTTCTCAACTTTTGCGTGCTGCTTCTCTGTCATGTCTAGTCCCAGAATTATTGCTCTCGCTCGCGGAACAATTAGCGCACGCGCAACGTCACAAAATACAACAGCTGCACGTTGCCCCCACTATGGCGTCAATCACGACTATGAAATCAGTTAACGGTGTTTATAAGAGATTGGTGTTCGGGTGTCAAAACGGCCTTCAAGGACTTTGTACCCCCTGCGCGAACAGCAGGCGTTCACGACATTTGTTGGTTGGAGAAATCACATAAAAAGTTAACATATTTCACCATCTACAGACCCCTCATATGGTAATGAACCAGAAGCAATAGAAAAATCTGAATGGCCCCTACAGATCGAAAATAAAGGCATTTTCGGCATTACCGTGTCTACCTACATTGCTTGAATGCTGATCTTGCTTGAATGAATGCTGACATTGCTTGAATGCTGCCATCGTGAGATGGGTTATGGGGAAAATTTTTGACTGGTACACACGAAATCACGGAATGTCCTTCGGAGGCGCCAAACATTACGGACAGGTGTGAACGATATCAGACAGAGAGAATGAAAGCTACCCGTGACTTGTGAGTCATTACATCAGCGCGCAACATCTCTCGACATAGAGAATCGTGCAAATGAGACCCCTCTTGACCAGCGAAATTACGTGAAATGAGGACATCTTACGAATTGTACTGCCCGGAATAAATGACATAAGACAAATGAGAAGACTCCAGCTCAACCTCAAGATTGTAACCGCTTTGTAATGAGCTCCACCCAATACCAATAATTCGCACTTTGCTCGCCACGTGTAGAGACACAGCGAGAAAATTGCCTAGGAGGCACCACAGAAAGGCTTTGGTTTCGTTCTCAATGAGAAGTAATTAGCCGTCAGCTGATAATTAATAGACTGGATGCCCGGCTCGACGCTACCTGGATGCCCGTTAGAGCATTTTCGGTGCGGGCGAAACGCGCTCCAGTCGCGCGAACACAATCAGTGCGGGCTGATTAATTCCGCTCTGCACCTCTGAAGTATCGACGAAGCGAAGGTAGCACCATCTCATGCTGCACAAAATCGCTATCCCTCACCTTTCGCGAGATTACAGGGCCTAAGTCGATGTGTTATTTTTTTTTTCTTAAACTGCAATCTAGCCCAACAGGACACAGGCGATGACGCCCAGCCCCGCTTTTTGGAAAGTAAACTTGAAAAGTTCACTGCCCACTGCGAGCGAGTTGCAATGCTGATGTTCGTTTAAACGAACAGCTCGAAGGTGCAGATTGGTCCTTGTTCACGGGAGTTAACGGAAGTTAGAGAAAATTGCCTTACTTCGCTTTCCGCGGACTGTCCACTTCGACCGCGTTATTACTGCTACCGCGTTATCGGTCTGACCGACGACACGACTGGTGAGTGGTAACATAGCTCGCGAACACCGTCGCCATTCCGACTACCACACCGCGGGCCCATTTTAGCCGTATAATGCATATTGCTCTACAAGCACCGAAAGTACAGCAGTAATCCTCGATTCGGTGCGACGACCGCCGACTGTTTTTAAAGAAGCCATGAGGGATGACTGAACAGTGAACGGACTCAGCAATATCAGTGTATTCCACGAACGATGACCATGCTTGTCCATGCGCTGTGACTTAAGCCTTGCCTTGTTGTCCCTCGGGATGCAATATCTAAACACATCATAAGGTTTATCATTCGTGCCTGTGTTCTTTATTTTAATCTGTGAGTACCACATGATCATATTCTGTTAAACTTTAACATATGACAGTTCTATGCTGTCGCCAGCTGGCTAAATTGCCGGCTGGAAGCAAGAAAGCTGGTTCTAAGCGATAGGAGATGGAAGAGCAATATTGTGTTGAACCCGAGCGCCGGCGTCTACTGTCGCTCCAGATTCTACTGGAGCGACAGTAGACGCCTGCTGGTTTCACGGTTGGACTGCATCTGCTTAGCGCCATGGTCGAACTTTTGTGAATCATATTTGAAATATTACATTTTCTTCATGCATAGCCTCTTTTCCGTATTAAAGGACAGCTTTCTTGTGTATTTTGCGCATTTCCGACTGATTGATTAACGGCTTTCTCGCACGACCAAATGAAGAAGGCCAGAGCTCGATAGAGTATCAGGGGTAAGGATGAGAAGAGTAGAAGAGCAGACCAGAAAGCGCAGGTGCGGCGAAAAGATACAGGGGTGCCTGAGGCGACAGCCAATGTGCTTGATGTGACGACACTGAGATGACTTACGGCGCGCGCTCTATCGACGAGCCCGCGATGCGAGTCATCAGATACCACTCCCGTGGCAGTGTTTAGTCTCACTTCACGGTATTATCACTGCTATCCAGACGATGAGCCACACGAGAACAAAGTGAGAGCAGGAGCCAACGTTTCGACAAGTGGACTTGTCTTCTTCAAGGAGACATATGCTCTCCTCGGCACTGTATAGCTTATAGGTAGGGTTCTTCTAAAGGGGAGAGAAGGTAAGGCGGGTGGGTGCGGTAACGAGCAAGAGTGTGTTACCGGCGAGGGTGTAGAATTGTGAAGAAAGATAATGTGCTACTGACAGTCGGTGGAGGAATTTCAGGCAGGGCCGTGTGTTAGCCGGTTGACGTGGCATTGTAGGTTCCTCTTGTCGTGGAAGAAGCCGGGACGACGTGGAGGGGGACGGGGATGGGGACGGGGGGACGGACAGGGCACTATCGTGTCTGAAAGATAGAATGTGTTCTATCTGTAGCAAAATATTGTAGCAAAAGTAGCGGCAAAAAATTGTACTCGTGAAAACAATAAAGGGGGGGGGGGGGGTAAACATATAAATAAAAGAACGTAAGGAATTAGTGAAAGTAAAGGGAGGTTCGAATATTATTGACAATCGAATAACGAGAAAAAAGAAATACATATTAAGCAACTCAATGAAAAAAAGCATCTCGCCGTGCGGCCAAGCCATCACTAGTATTAATTTAGGAGAAGCTTGGTGTCTTTTACCATGAAGTATTAGTGCAACCATCATTGTTTGCTTTAACTCTCTCAGCAATTTGGGCATTTTAGACGCCTTTGTTAATGTTTCATTTTTTATTAGTTATTACAGTTAGCACGAGTTAAGTCGTAGGCTAGGTTTCAGTGGTGAATTACATTTTATGCGTAAGTGTCAATTGACCCATTGAGCGAAATGCAGCTCCACTAACGTGAAACCTGGGGAGTTGCGAAGCATGCAGTGATACACCGCTAATGGGCTCATACTGCCTTAAGCAATGGCTCATAGCCCCGTAAACGCGGCCTCCCCATTAGGATGACAAAAGAGAAGTGAAATTGGACGCTGGAATGATGAGCGACAACGCAGCCAGCTGTGGAAGACGACAACGAACGCGGGAGCAGTGGAACGAGCGCGTGTCGAGCGCGAGCAGGAGCCGCTTGCTTTACCATGACGACGACAGGAGACGCCGACAGCCCGAGCGCATAAGGTGCTTCGCACCTAAAATAACTAAGTGATGTTGCCTATGTTTTGATGTTTAGCATAGCGAATAGATTCTAAAGTTTCCTTTGAAACGTTCATACCTATTGGTTGAAATGTCTTGAACTTATGGATGAGGTACGATTCTCTATTAGGGGCGAAGCACCTTAGGGCCGAGCCTTGTCCCTCCCTCGTCGCCCGTCGTCCGTAGCTCTGGTTTGCATGGAGTCCGCTAGGGGCGCTGCGGTGCACAAGGGTGGTGCACAAAAACAGGGAAAAGATGGATACGACCTGATCTCTTAAAATAGCGGTACAAGGTAAGTTTTTGAAAAAGAAAAATAATAATGAGAGGTATACAAAAACACTAGATAAAGAACATGTATAGTATACCTGATTAAATCAAGCAGGCTAGGTGACTATTTGTCGCCGCCCCGTTTCAAAAGGGGTGCCAATAAATCATCATCATCATCATCAGCGTTCGTTCCCGACGCGCGCTCTCTTTCTTTCTCTCTCGTCCGTAGCTCTGGTTTGCGTGGAGTCTGGAAGGGGCGCTGCGGTGCACACGGGCGTTCGTTCCCGACACGCGCTCTTTTTCTCTCTTCAGCCATGGATGATAACGGTCGCTTCTGATAACGGCGCGCCTGCTGTGGCTGAAAAGGCGAGAGTGGCGGCTCAACTGCAAGCGGAGTCGAGGGCTCGCAAAGGTAGTCTAGGGCCCGGGAAGCTGCAGCAAAACGGCAACGCCGGCAAGTGGACCCGGAGCTGAGGGCTCGCGAAGCTCGCGCTTGAACCGAGCATCGGCACCATCAACCTCAGGTAGAGAACGCTCGTTTTGCCGCCGTTTCCCGCGCTCTCGCCGCCTCTGGCTCCGCTTGCCGGCGTCGGGGGACTCACGGTTAACCGAATGATCCCCCAGTGCGTCGCCCACTCATCATCATTCACTTCGTGGATATGCGGTGATTATTATTTTCTGTCTCGCGCAGAACGGAAATTTCACTGTAGTATGTACAATTTAAGTTCATCAAAGTAATGACCTGGTTGGTTGAAATGCTCGGCGACGGCTCTGGGAAGATCTTTAACTGTGTCCACACGATGTCCGTTTAACCTGACGTTCATTGATTGTCCCGTTTCACCGATATGTTGTTTCTTACAGAAGGAACAGTCAAGCATATAAATTATATTGGAGCTAGTGCAAGTAAAGCTAGTTTTCACTTCGTGTGTGTAGCTATTTGCGGTGCTTTTAATTTTAAGGTCACTTCGAAGGTGCCTGCCGGTTTTGCACCTGGTTCGAGAACATTGTATATTTCGAGTGTATGAAGTTGGCTGAGTTTTGCATGCTCTAACATGTCTTTAAGATTTCTGTTGCAGCGATAGGTAACCCCTGGTACATCCGGGAACGCTTTTCTCAGACGCTCGTTACTTGTTAATATTGGGTGGCATTTTCGTAGGAACGTTGTTTATGTTTGGGAAGGCATTAGAATATTTGGTTATAAAGTCTGGTGGTCTATCAAATTCTGGTGTAGGTTGTTCTACAGCGTGAGCTGTTATGGGCTCATTCCAATAGCCGTTTCTGGTTGAGATGATGCCTTGCCGCCGCCCCATAGCCGCTATGGCATGCGAAAAAAAGTACCCGGTCTCCGCCGGGATCGAACCGCGGCCCACTGCGTGGGAGGCGGATACTCTACCACTGAGCCACGCAAGCTTTTTTTTTTCTTTATTGCCTCGCATGTCACAGATCTTACGAGCGCAGAAGAACATACTAACAGGATCTTATATCGGTGAACCGTGAGCTGTTTGCTGACTACATGTCATCAGTATTTCGGCATGTGCAACAAAAGTTCCAATCTAGGAACCCACTCCGGTACAAACGTCTGCACCTTCTGCACTTCGACAAAATGGGACACAGATTCGCAAAATTGTTCGCGAACGGGTCGCACATCAATATATGCATTGTGTGCAGCCGCCCGCGTTCGCCATATGCTGTGCAGGCCTAGGAGCATGAGAAGATCAAAAGGCACGCCATCGTCGTTTTTAACCGTGAGATAACGGATTCCATGCGGATTTAATAGCAACTCTTTTTTCAGAGTTATCTGTAAGATGTCCCAGAAGAACACCCCGATCCAGCAAGCTAAAAACACGTGTTCAATGGTCTCTGGTTTTATTGCGATAGCAATTATATGGACACTTCAACCGGATTTCTGCCGTCGGCGTCGCCGTCGTCGTCGCCGTCGCCGTGAGGTTCCGTATAGATAAAATCTTCGCCGCGCGCCGTATGCCCCAGCGGAAGCGTGCGGGGACGCGCGCTATCACGGAGAGCGAACGCACTCAATCTCCCGCGCGCAAGCAAGGAAGCGGAAAGCCAGCGCCAGAGGGAGCAGGGGGGGGGGGGGGGGCACTTCTCTGCCAACAACCGCGCTCGTCGCTCGTCTCTTATCTCTCCCACGCGCAAGCAAGGAAGCGGGAAGCCAGCGCCGGAGGGAGCGGGGGGGGGGGGGGGGCGCACTTCTACGCTGCCAACAACCGCGCACTTCTACGCTGCCAACAACCGCGCTCGTCGTACGCTGCCAACAACCGCGCTCTTATCTCCACACGGCTCTGACCTTTATGCACTGTGAATTTGCCGCTCAGTTTCTGTTGAAGCGATAGACCGCACGTACCTTCGCCCGCTGCAGCCTATGGGCTTGTTGCCAGCGTTTTGACAGTCGTTGTCTGCAGTCATTCAGTGTGATCTATTCATGTTTGTTTGTGCGCGCTCACACCACACTTGTTCATTCAGTTAGTAATAGTCGGGCAACATTTTCCAACGCACGCTACACATGTAATGCTGCCCGGATCGGCAGTGCAGCGCTACAGGTGTGTCCCTTCGCACGCGCTGCCCACGGGAAGCGCTTCTCATCAACACCACCGTTTCACACGCGCCTTCTCGGGGTCATCGAGTCTCTCTTCATGTCGGTCTACTTACGCCGCAGCACACCTGCTTACTTAATCAGCTCATGTTTACTACAATTTATATTGCTACCAAAGCCGCTCACCTGACATCGTATGACATTGCTGTGTTGCTATCGCATTCATTGCTTCGCCCTTAGGGCGAAACTGTGACATTTTTTTGCATTATAAACAGTTAGTACCCCATGGAACAAATAAACCCCTATCTTTTAACCATGTTTTAACGGGTAAGGTTCCTGTGTGCAGCTTAAAAAAGAGGTTTTAACCCCTGGCGCAACAAGCATTCTTTTAACGTGTTTCAAGACATATTTTCCTGAGCCTACACAGTATAATTCACGGTACAATGGCACTGGAAATAACACATAAACGAGGTCTTTATACAGTTTCTTACGTGACACCTCGGTCAAATATTGCAAAGAAAAGCGTACCGATAAGAAACGGAAAGATGTAACTACTTCTTTTAGATATCGCCGTACTGGTCCTTGCTCACACACCGAAGACACAACAAATTCCGGCAGCACTTTACCCAGCCTTAGTTGAATCATAGTTCTGAGAAACGTGTCATCTACATCTCGGAGAAAAACGATTCGACTGATGAGTTGTCGTACATACAGATGTACTAAACCAAGCCCACCATCACGCACTCTTTTAAATAGATTTGTACGGCTCGTTTTTTCCCATACAGAGCTCCAAATAAAGACCGCGAACACTCTGTGCATTTTTTGTACATTTAACCTGCTGCAATGTAAGACCTGCATTACATACCATAGCTTGCTTACGAGAAATATGTTGCAAGTCGTGGCCCGTGCGAAAATGGACTTATCCCTGCCTTTCCATTTCTGTGCGTTTTGTTGGCATTTCACCTGTGCACAAGTACTCAGCTCTGGCCCGAATCAATGCTCCCTTGTATCGCTCTTGGTCTATCAACTCAAGTTTTGCGTTATGCTTTTTATGTCTTCTGAGAAGTAACCGGGTTGTGTACTTTCCGCTTCCAATAATTGCTGCAGATTCCATCTAAGACGAGACTCAATTTCTTTTTCCACGTGTCTCAAAGCACTGGCCCTTTCAAGTGCTTTTAATTTAATTGTTTGCTTACAAACTTCCCATTTTTGTTCCCAGCTATCTAAGTTTTGAGTTGTTATTTTATCTATAGCCTAGAGAAACTGCTTACAGAACTCGTCATCTTTCAGCAAGCTTGCATTAAATTTCCAGAGATCCCAAGGAAATACTTTGTTATTCCTTCTTTGCTTTCCAACACAGAAGGAAACCAAACAATGATCACTAAATCAACAGGTGTGACTCTGTAATCCCGACACGAAGGAATAAACTCAGCTGACACGTACACTCTGTCAAGTCTAGCATGGCTCGTACCCTGAAAGTGAGTAAAAATGACTAATTTTCCACCGCAAAGACATTCACCCACATCTTCTAGATGAAATTCGGCGGTCATATCTCTCAAAACGGCAGTACTCGCATCATTGTGTTTCTTCCCACTGGTTTTGTCACAACCCGCACAGACAATTGAAATCTCCCGCTAAAATTAGTCTGCGCTCACACTTCAACTATGACTCAATTTCTTCAAAAAATTCCCTTCGCTTTTGAGCCTTAGTTGGTGCGTACAGACAAATTACACGCCAATTTTCTGATAACAGGAAAAAGTCACATACAATTAAACGGCCTGACTCACAGGTATTCACCGACTGCAGTAGAGCACCAAGGCTCTGCGGAATTAACAAAATGCACCCAGAAGACAACCCTGCCGCATGTGCAACACAAACTTCATAGCGTCTCGCAAAAGGACACACCATACGCTCCGTCTGGTCCGCTCCCTCCACTTTGGTCTCCTGAATGGCTACAATATCGAGGTCATGCTCCGTTACGAGGCGGTAAAGTTGATTTTGCCGCCTCTTGACACTAAGCCCACGGACGTTAAGTGTAGCAATTTTTATCGACCTCTCCAAGGACTCCATATTGGTGTGATACCAGACCGAGCCTACGGCGTTTCCTCCATAAACCTTGCCGTGTAGTATCCCACAGTCTAGTCGACGCCTAGGGCGCCGACTTGCCGCCGCCGCGTGTAAGCGACGCCGACCGCTGCTGGCTGGCCACACGAGGCTTCTTGGTTCCGGGAACGTTTTCGAGCCTCTCCATTGCTCGCAGCCGCGTGTCTTGTGATGTCTTGCCTGCTTTGTTGAGTCGACGCTTCGCAGGTGTTGCCTCGGCGTCCATTTCAGCTTCATCCGTCGAGTCATTGTCTCCTAGCGGCGCGACGGCTTCGCTTGCTGCAGTTCTGAGTGCATCTGTTTTCTTATCAGTCCCAGACACGCTTGTTAGCGGCTGCTGCTTTGAAAGGTCTTTTCCGAAGTGCGTTCTGGCGAAACTTCTTCCTGTTCGTGCTGTACTGTCTATGCGCCTGCCAGAGTGGCGTCTCCTGCCCGAGCGTCTGCGGCCGTGTTCTCTTGCGAGACTGCCTCTCTGGTGGACGCGACCGCTGTGGCCGCGTCGCTGGAATACGCCGCTACTGCAGCCACGCTCTCCGCTTCTTCTTCGTCCATGAGCATCTCGCTCCGGACCACGTCTCCGCCTGTGCTGGCAACTCTAGCGTACGAGCGAGTACAATTAGCCCGCTCGTGCCCGAACGCTCGGCAAGCTGCGCACCTGGGCACTCGGTATTCAGGTCGGATGTGTCCAGTATTGTGGCAACGAAGGCATAACGGTGCACGTCCAGGTACAACCACAAGCGCAGTACCACTACCAAAACGCATCTGATGCAGGACGCGGTCTGGTGTGACACCCTCACGCAGAAAAAGACGCACGAGACGAGTGGTTGACTCGGCACCTTCAAAGTCCTCCGCCCTACCATACCCTCACCATACTCTCGAAAGGCTCGTCGTATGGTCTCAGAAGTGACGTCGAAAGCGACCCAGTGTAGCCTGATCCTGAGCTCTTGCCATGCCGGGTAAATAATGAGGCACGGCCGATTCTTCACCATTAGCGGTTCGGCGTCTAGCAGCGCTTGATTTGCCTCATCTGTCTTCAAGTTCAGGAGCCATACGTGAGACATTTGGTATGCACCAATCCCCCCTACCTGCTGAATTATTTGCAGCATCCTTCAAGGGCTTCCGGAAGTCGTCGATTCTATAGTGGCGTCCAGTAACGTCGCAGTGTAATACAACTGCGCGCCTTTGTCCTTCACCTGTTGGTAACGGAGGCAATATGACACGGTAATCCTTTTGCAACGCAGAGCACGGTGCACCACGGCCAACATCGGCCGCTGTCGCAGCTCTCGAGGAGCCCTCCATTCTGCGTCTGTACCACACGGCGTCCAGGAGCAGAATGACTGAGCCACGCAAGCGCTTGCTATCCGAGAGCGGGAAAGGCGCTAGCCATCGACGATGAAAAGCGTCGGCTTGCCCGCGCGACGGCGTCCCAAGCAGGCCGCGTCGGGCGCGTTGCAATGGGAGCGAATGTGAGAGCCGTAGTTGCATTGTCGGCCGCTTGGCTGGGCCGAACGGCGCTAGCCATCGGCGATGGAACGCGTCGGCTTGCACGCGCGACGGCGTCCCAAGCGCGTTCCTGACGCATTTACTCAAATTACTATTTTTTATAGGTAGTACTGTCGAAACGCTCGTCTAGCTTACGCTGTGACTGTGCTGCGTGTGCCGCACAGGCCTGGCATTTTTTTAGCTAATGCCGACTGCCTCTCTAATCTAGACGTGACGTCATAAGCCCGGTCGAGAGGAATTTGTGGATGGCGAAAAATGATACAGGAATTGAACCCGTGACCTCAACGTCGTAGCTGCTGTGCCATTGCGCCTGGTCAAAAATGGAGATGAAGCAGGCGATTCTATGAATTTTCATCTGGTCATGTTACGTGCTTGTACTGTTGCGTGAATTATGCAGCCTGGTATTGCCCAGCGGCCACAACATTTTTCTTAACTTCTAAAAGAAACAAAGTAGAATAATCTAAGTTTCGAATACTAATCGAAGACTGCGCACTATTTGCATTCGTATTCGACAATAACATAGTCGCTATTTTCGACTGTTCGAAAATAGCCAACCACATATTTTGCAATAACTGAATTATAAAGTCTAGTTACTGTTCTGTGTCTGCTAAACGTGGTAACGCAAATTATGAGAAGTGAACCAGAGCAAATGGAGAAACAAAATGGCCAATGCAAGCTTTGTTTTCGGTTTTGCGGCAAAAGCCTGCATGACAATCTCTGATTTTTGTTAAACACTGTCAATGTTTTGTTTTTGGCAGGGTATTCATGTGTCAGTTCTGTCTTTTACGGCACGAACTGCGATGCTTTTCTTGCAATGGCTCCTTTTAGATGCGTCTACAGCAGCCACGTCCTTCGGTAGCATTTTTCTTTCTTTTTTCAAAAGTGTGTGACCTTTCGCACCTTAACCATGTATTTAGCATTTTTTGTAAAGCTAGTCTTACAGCAGCCATTTCTTTCTAAAGTTGTTGTGAGGCTATTCGTGCAGAGTTCTTACAGCGAAGCTGTGTATGGCTACCCCGGCAAAGTTTCTGCATCCGTGTGGGTACACCGTCGCGTCGACAAAGAAATATTTGCGTCTGCAGAGGTAGTGCAATTTTGAGTATTCGCGTAACAGAATTATGTTTTCTCTTGTGTTTAAATTACAATCCGAAGCCATCATGTCTGCAGGTTATGCGTAAGTCTTACTTTACAAATTCTGTGAGGCACTTTACTTTGAGAAATTGAATTAGTTTAATAACCCTTTTGCTCCAGGCGGAGAGTCTACTAGAATGCGGATATATGCTGCACTCAGTCACACCTGCGTGCGCGCGTGACGAACGTATGCACACGATGTATCTGCCCTTCATGAGTGGGCACTCTGTCCGTTTATCGGTCGCGCAGAGTGTGCTACGATCGTAATCGACATCATGGCAAGACTGGTAAAAAATTACAGTGACGTTCACTTCGGAAACATGGGTTACGCGCAAGCGTATGGACACCACGGGCGTGCACCGCGGCGTCGAAGCACCAACGGAAAGAGCGCGAACGGGGTCGTGGACGCTACATTGATCTCGACGTAGCGTCGCCTTGTGGTGGTGGCGCTTGCGTAACGTCGGCAACAGCTTTGCTGTACTGCCACTTTCACACGGTTGAATGGAGGCGGAAATTGTTTCACTAAGAATTAGTGATCTTGCGTTTCAAACGTCCTTTGTACCTGATCATTAACTTTCGTTTAAGAGCAAAGCTCTTAATGCCGAGCGTAATCTGTCTGTCGTAGCCAGAAAAGCGATGACGAGGACGTCAGATCGATGACATCACCTCTCGTTGCCTAATAACCGCCGGCGCAGGTGCGTGCTCGCTTCGCCCTACACAGACACGGCTCCGCCGAGCTCCCGCCAGCTCCTCGCTACTGCGCATGTGCCGTGACGTCTTCCCCGCGCGTCTGCGCTCGCCGCCCGTACACTGGGCATAGCTTTCGCCCCACTTTCCCTACGAATTCGCCACCAGCTGCGCACTACTGCGCATGCGCTGCGAGTCACACGTGTCGTAACGGCCAACTGTGCATGCGCTCCTTCGTTCCACTTGAAAGCCGATACGCGGGAGCGGTGTGCCAGACGTAGACATGGGATGACCAAGGAAGGTTCGCACTGCCGAGGAAAAAGCTGCTTACCAATAATCACGGCGCGCTGCTAAGCGAGACTGCCAGCGTCGACGCCGATTGGACAAGTGTGATTGCCGTAGCGGTGCGACTTGGCATTACCCTTGCATCGCTTTGCATAATTACGTAAAGGTTGGCATTAATTCGTATAGCTTAGCATCACTTTGTAAAACTTACCATCACTTGGCATTACTTCGTATAACTTAGCACCTCTTCGTATAGCGAGGAGCAGCTAGAAACCGATCAGCTCCGCTGTGTCTTTTGCCTTGCGCCACCAGCGCAAGCTACCCCGATTGTGTGTTTTTTTTTTGCATTAGATAGTACAGGCGTGGTATCTGATTACACGGAGATAAAATACTCCTGCTGTATCTACATGCGTCTCGATTTGGATATTCTGTAGTCGATTCGATATTCGATACTTACTATTAGTATTCAATTCGCGTTCAAAAAACTCCTAAAAAACAACCAGCCCTCCCCCTGTCGAGAAAATGGGGTTAAGCGAAGCTTGCCATGTGTGTATCTGACCTTCGTGATGATTTTCTTTTTGTTTTTCTCTTTCTCTCTCTCTCTCTCTCTTTCTGCTTCTTTGTATCTCTCTCTTACCGGACTAAAAGCCGTACTCACGGCTTTTAGTCCCGCCTCCTCCTCTCGCAAAAGGAAATAAAGCTTGATTTGATTTGATTCTCTTTCTCTCTCTTTCTCTCTTTCCCTTTTTCTGTCGCTCTCTTTCTTTCTCTCTGTCTCTGTCTTTCTCTCTTTCTTTTTCTCTCTTTCTCTTTTTTTCTCGCTTTATTTTTGTCCCTGGTATGTGCCATTGAGCTTGGACCCTTTCTGCACTATCGCGAGGATTGGCCCACTTTTCAGCGTGACACCACCGACGCCACCACCACCACCACCACCGCCGACACTTGTGAGCCTATAAAGCTTCGCTTAAAAGCTATTTGCTGTTTTAGCATGCCAGTAGCATGGTTCAACAGTGCTACAGGCACACCAACGTTATATAAAACAACACCGCCCAAGCACTCCGTTACTCTCAATTATTGGTTACATGTTTGTGTTTCTAGTGGAACGCAAGCGCCAATGGCGGGTAGATGCTGCTAACCACGACGCCAAGCTAACTTGAGATATCTAACGCATGCGACTACAGCGAGCCGAGGAAACGGCGTTGCGGGCAGAGCAGCGTCAACGTGGCAACGGCGGTAACGCGTTCGCTAACGACGTCACTAATGGCACTGCCAATGGCACGCGTGCTTAGGTGCGACGTAGAGAACGACGTAACTGACAACGCAGCCAATGGAGACGTTTAGCGAAACATGGGACGAACGGTTTTTCGTTTCGCCTAGCCATATACAGCTTTCGCGGTAAAACGTTGGGGCACACTGAGGCATACGGATGAAACAGCTGCAAAGTTTGGGCAGATGACAAAAGGGTCGAACGCAGGTTCTCGGAAGCGCTCAAAAAAGTCTCTCTCCAGCCCGTGAACTACTGCAGTCATTATCGCCCCGTTATTTGTGAGTGAAACCAATGGGAGCACGGCGTCCTTTGGATGCTTTCGACCGGAGCATTTCTTGAGTAGCCGTGCTGCCTTCTCCGTTCAAACATGATTCCGGTTACTCACTCACCCGTTAATAGTTTCTCCTACTTTCATCTTTCCGCGCTTTCTTTCTAGGAGCACAATCCTTTCGAGAAGTGGTAGTGGATGCACCCGGTCCATTTGCTTGTTTTTCGGCAATAAAGCGCTTTCAATTTGCCGCTCACGTAGTGTCTCTCAAGGGCGAGACAGCTCCTTCTGAGATGGCCTGCCGGGATAAGCGTGCCAACGTACTTCAGCACGAAAGGCCGGCGATAAACGAGACGAAAGCCGATGCTTACTTAAGGCTATAGAAAATGGAACCTGAAGTGTTGTTTTTCCCCATCCACCCTCTGCGCGGTCTTCAGTTGCTTTTTCATTTCAGTCAACCCACAACCCTCGAGCGCTTCTCTGTCTCTTGCGCCCCACTCTTCCTTTCGACCCGCCACTCTTACCGCTCTGCACATGTCAACACGCACGGAGGGTAAACATCTCAACGCGCCCGTGCAATTTCAGTAGCGATGGGTCACGTCCTCGCCTCTTTTTCGTTCGCAAACACTGAAGTAAGGAGTAAAGAGGGGAATTACAAAGTTCGTTCCTAAATAAAGCGACACACTCCCGAATCACTTACCTGTCTTAGTATAGGCAAACCACAGAGCTAACACTGCTGGTACGTTCTGGCACTGACATTCATCGGAGAAATTGGCATATTGAATAAAAATAATTAACCTGTCATAAGGCTAAATCGAATGCAATTACACACGCTACGCTTCAAGTCGCCAATGATTGCTTTTCTTCCAAGTATAGCCGGCAGTCCTTTTAAACAAGTTGTCTGTGGTAAGACGGTGGCTTAGTTCTCTGTTTTTCATGACTCCAAGATCTTGTCAGAATCTATGTAGCAAATAAACTGGATCTTGATCCACTAATTAAGTAGCTTAGCCGACAACAGTGTAGCCATGAGAAGCATTCGAGTAAAACGCGAAGCAAGCGGTCGGAATGACAAGTGAAATAGGAAAGACAGCCTTGCGTTGGCAGTGGAGCGGGCACCTTAGCATTCAGCACCACGCGCGCGCCATCACTGGAGCGGTAAACGAATTCGGGATCGATCACCTTTGGTCAATGGCTGCGACCGCCCAGTGCGGCAACTGTTTCGAGAGATGCAAGCGTCAGCATAGGTGATGTCAAACGCAGTGAGAGAAAGGCAATTCAGTACAAGAAAATTTCACGAGAATAATCTATGCCAAGCTTTTAAACAACGCATTTATAATACATAACAAAAAATTGGAGGACGCTTAAGCTTCGCTTTTAAGAATGGAGCGCAATAGCATTCAAAGATCCTTGACTGATTCTCGTGCTTCCCGGCAAATGCAGCGTGAGCCGATCCCGGAGGTAGTACACAGCCTCGCCAAAAAAATTAAATCATTTTCAGGCTCATGTTCTTCCCCTATGTTGTGCTTGATGTCACTGTTTGTTGGTTTCTTATGATTAATAAAAATAGGGCCCCTCGGTTCTCTTTCTTCTCGTTCATATATATTGTCACGTGTCAACGCGAACAAGAGACAACACATTAAACAAGACGGCGGAACAGCTTTAGAAACACCAGAACCACAGACGTCTTCTTCGTCTTCGAGTTCCCCATGTCCCACTACACGGAGCACATCAAAGCACATATCGTCATCGTAGTCTAAATGTCTACATAGAGCACGCGTCATTTGCTCTCCCTCGAAAAGAGCATCGCCCCGATGCTAAACAAAAAGTTCGCTTGGTGAAAACGAAAGTCCCTTGTACAGTCACTTGCTGACGTAGGGCTTCATTATTTCATGCTCACTACGTGCACAAGTTCAGAACGGTGCTGGCGGCGCCTTGTGCAGTAAGGGCTATCTGGAACGACCTCGTATGTGACGTCACTTAGCCGACGGAGCACTTTATAGGGTCCGAAATATCACCTCAGAAGCTTCTCGGATAGTCCCCGTTTTCGTATAGGCGTCCAGACCCATACTCTGTCACCGGTGTCGTACGTTACAGGCCTATGACGGGCATTATAGCGACCTGCATCGTATTCTTGTTGCAGGTGTATTCGCACGCGTGCGAGCTGCCTGGCTTCTTCTGCACGTTGCGTAAACGCTTCGGCATCCATGTCAATGTCGTCAGGTTCGTGTGGTAGCATGGCGTCGAGCATCGTCCTTACTTCGCGTCCGTGGACAAGGCTGAATGGAGTCATCCGTGTAGTTTCTTGTTTAGCCGTGTTATAAGCAAACGTGATATAAGGCAGAATCTAGTCCCAATCTTTGTGCTCTATACTCACGTACATGGAGAGCATGTCTTCGAGTGTTTTGTTCAGGCGCTCTGTTAGTCCGTTTGTTTGTGGATGGTAGGCTGTTGTCCTTCGATGAGTTGTGCCATTGAGCATCAGGACGTGATCAAAAAGCGCGGCTTTGAATGAGGTGCCTCGGTCTGTTATGACGATGGTTGGTGCGCCATGTCTCAGCACAACATTCTCTATAAAAAATCGGGCCACCTCTGCTGCTGTGCCTCTCTGGATAGCTTTTGTTTCGGCGTAGCGAGTGAGATAGTCAGTTGCTACAATAACCAGCGGTTACCAGTAGTAGAGGTAGGAAGTGGACCCAAGAGGTCCATTCCCATCTGGTCAAATGGTGCTTGCGGTACTTGAACGGGTTGTAGCAAACCGGCTGGTTTCGTTGGAGGTGACTTGCGCCGCTGACAATCTAGGCAGGTCCGAACGTGATGTTTCACGGCAACGGGCAGTCCTGGCCAATAATATCTTTGTCGCACTCTGTTCAGTGTTCGCGTATATCCTAGATGCCCAGAAGTGACCTCGTTGTGGCATGCTTCCAGTACTTCCCTACGAAGAGCAGTAGGAACGACGACCAAATAGCTTGATCCGCTCGATGAGAAATTCATTTTGTGTAGAACTTTGTTGCTTAAGCAAAACGATGATAATCCTCTTGCGAAAGCTTTAGGTGCTGTCCGAGTTCGTCCATCCAAGAAATTAATCAGGCCAAGCAACTCAGGGTCATCACGTTGTTGTTGTGCAATGGTAGACGTGTCGAGAAAACCGAGGAATGCTGTTTCCTCTTCATCGGTCGAAGGAGCTGATTCTATGGGTGACTGAGACAGGCAGACGGCGTCGGTATGCATTTTCCCCAACTTGTGCAGGACCGTCATATCAAACTCTTGCAGTCTCAGGCTTCAACGTGCTAATCAGCCGGAAGGATCTTTGAGATTTGTGAGCCAGCAGAGTGAATGATGGTCGCTGATAATATATGGGGTTGTGGTACAGAACGGAGACAAGGCGATCGAGTTGTGCACGAGCGCAGTCGACAACGGCATGATGCGCGGAAAAGAAGTCCCAACCTAGGATAACGTCATGCGACGCATGAGAAAGGACGACAAATTCGACAATGTAGAGCGCATCTTGAATTAAAAATCGAGCGATGCAGGTGGCCGAAGGCTTGGCGTGCTGCGAGCTCGCTGTGCGTAGCGAAATATCAAAAATCGGAGTCGTCACTTTGTTCAGTTTGCGGCATAGAACTTCACTAATCACACAAACAGCTGCTCCTGTGTCGACAAGAGCGTTCGTCGCGACACCGTCTATAAACACTACAATCTCGTTAGACGGCGAAAGATGAGGCGTTGCAAATGTCGACGACGGCGCAGTTCTTGCCTCAGGAACTGCGGCTGTTAGTTTTCCTCCTGGGCATGGTCGGAACGGCAAATCATGGGGGAAAGGAAGCGGCGGGGGGGGGGGGGGGAGAGAAGGCGATCGGCGTGAACTGAAGGCGGGGCGACGTGAATACGGTTCCGTTGCGCCAGATGTAAGATGGTGTGTAGGTCGTTGAGGGACATGGCTAAGGTTGGGAGCGCCATCGCGAAAATAGAGTCCGCGGCGGCGACAGAGGCGCGCAACATGTCCCGGAATACTGCAAGCGTAGCACACTGGCCGGTTGTCCGGAGTGCGCCACGGGTTGATAGGTGGTCTCGAATGCGAGAACGGTACGTAAACCGGCCGTACCGGACTTGGCGGTGAGTATAAGCTGGTGGCTCAGCTGAATGGGACTGGCGTCGGTTGCATGAGACCGCGTAAAGGCCTAAGCATAAGTGAGCGGCGCCGTAACTTGCGGCGGCGAAGCGGGGGACGGGAGGGCCTCAGCAATTTGCGTCTGGATAAGCCGACGAAGCGACTGGTTCAGTGTGGAGAGAGGCGCGGTGACAGATGCCACAAGAGAGAGCTGACGTGCAACTTCCTCGCGTACGTATTGCTGAATTTGAGGCAGCAAGGAGGTGTAGTCAATACCAGCGCTGCTGGGAGCCAAAGCTGAAAGGTCAGCCGTTTGCATTCCAGGGCGACGTGTGGAGAAGCGCTATTTACGCAGCTCGTCAAAACTTTGACAAAGTTCAATAACTTGAGTAACGCTCTTTGGGTTTTTGGCCACGAGCATATGAAAGGCGTCATCGTCCATGCCTATCATTATGTGTTTGATTCGGTCAGGTTCCGACATGGACACATTCATGCGCCTACAGAGGCCGATGACATCCTCAATGTAGCTTGTAAAGGTCTCACCAATTTGTTGAGATCGTCCGTGGAGGCGGTGTTCAGCGCTTAGCTTGCGCACCACTGGCCGGCCGAAAAACGAAACGAGGGTCTCTTTGAAAGCTGACCAGGTGGTAAAATCAGCTTCGAATTTCTTAAACCACCGGTAGGCCCCCTCGGTAAGATAAAAGATGGCATGAGTAACTTGTCGCAGTCATCCCACTTGTGTGCGTTAACGCGTTCATACTCGGCCAGCCAATGTTCCACGTCGTGGCCGTGAGTGCCACTGAAGACTGGAGGATCACGCTGACGAAGCACTCCAGAACACACAAGGGTGTGGGAGCGGGAGCCGCTCGCGAGGGGCCGTCGTCCTCGGTCATAGCGAAGGCAGATGGTAGCTTACGGCTGCGGAGTTCCAGGACGCTGAAGGGGACGACCCAGCACTTCCACCAAATACAACAAGAGTATTCTGCAGGTAGGCTTGACGGAGCGGTTAAACAAGCTGGCTCGTTAAAAACCGGCCTAGCGCGAACCACAGGATCGTCAACGTCTTCTTTCGCACTGGCTGGTACGGAGCTGGTGCCGATGTGTTCCGGTACACTCTATATATATGTAATGTGTGTGTGTGTGTGTGTGTGTGTGTGTGTGTGTGTGTGTGTGTGTGTGTGTGTGTGTGTGTGTGTGTGTGTGTGTGTGTGTGTGTGTGTGTGTGTGTGTGTGTGTGTGTGTGTGTGTGTGTGTGTGTGTGTGTGTGTGTGTGTGTGTGTGTGTGTGTGTGTGTGTGTGTGTGTGTGTGTGTGTGTGTGTGTGTGTGTGTGTGTGTGTGTGTGTGTGTGTGTGTGTGTGTGTGTGTGTGTGTGTGTGTGTGTGTGTGTGTGTGTGTGTGTGTGTGTGTGTGTGTGTGTGTGTGTGTGTGTGTGTGTGTGTGTGTGTGTGTGTGTGTGTGTGTGTGTGTGTGTGTGTGTGTGTGTGTGTGTGTGTGTGTGGAAACGGTGCGGCCCCGCCATCCACGACAGCAGGCCCCTGTATTGGGCGGCCGCGCCAAACAGCGCCCCACCAAGACGTGAGCGCCGTAGGTGAAAGAAATTGAAAAAAAAAAATTGCTCCTGGTGTGAGGTGGCGCACGCAACGCCTTTCACGGCTGTCGTTCTACCATCTGAGCTAAGCAGGAGGATATCACGGTGCCAATGCGAAGCCGTATTGACAACTCGATGTATATGGATACAGAATAAGGTAAATTAATCTTTCGGAATCCCAGCACGTGAAAGAAGGTTCAGGACAGACAAAACTGTCATTAACCCGGTTGCAGCACGATGCTATAGAGGCCTCCTGGTGTAAAAGGGTGCAGGTTTGTGTTTGACTTTAGGCTTAGACGCAAGACAATGTATATATATATATATATATATATATATACATTAGGTATATACATACATACATACTTACATACATACATACACATTAAGGCCGGAGCGCGGCCGAACCGTCAAAATGAAATGTTTGTTTTTGCCTGTATACGTGCGCCTGCACTTTTAGGTGCACAGCACCTTATGCGCTCGGGCTGTCGGTGTCTCCTGTCGTCGTAGTCGTCACGGTAAGCAAGCGGAACGCGTTCGGCACGAACGCGTGCCGAGCGCTCCCGCGTTCGTCGTCGTCTTCCACAGCTGTCTTCGTTGCCGCTCATCATTCCAGCGTAGAATTTCACTTGTCTTCTGTCGTCATAATAGCGAGGCCGGGCTATACGGGCTTATGAGCCATTGCCTAAGGCAGTCTGAGCCGATTAGCGGTGCATCACTGCATGCTTCGGACCTCCCCAGGTTTCACGTTAGTGAAGCTGCATTTCGCTAAATGGGTCCATTTGACGCTTACGCATAAAATTTATTTCACTGCTCAAACCGAGCCTACGACTTAACTCGTTCTAATTGTAATAATTTTTTTTCGTCTTCGCATTCTATTTTATTATTATTTTGTTGTTGTTGTACTGTTTACAAATGTATTTCCTTGAATCACTGCATTCCGTTTTCAATTTATTAATCAGCGGATCCAAAGAACTACTTGAGCAATTGTGAGGAAGAAGATCGGCACGCTGAACAGCCCCGTTGCCATCGTGTGGCTTCTACCCAGTTCGCTCTCTGGCTACGCCCTACCTGCTGGTGCTGCGTTTCTCGCTGCCGCTCTACGACCCAAATAAACCCCCTTTAAATTGGTGGAGGTGCTGGGTACGACCGGAAATCTGGAACTTCGCAACCGGACACTACAGCTTGTCTTGATTATGCCGGAAGAAGGACCACCACAACCACAACCCGCTGTCTCGGTGCCTACCTTGGTCTGCCCTAGCCCGTTACGTGAACGCGACCCACCCATCTTAAGTGGTACAGAAGATCATGACGTACAAGACTGGCTCGCTGAATACGACCGGGTGAGCACCCACAACCACTGGGACGACACCCAAAAGCGGAATTACCTGTCGTTTTACTTGAGCGGTGTCGCCAGCGTGTGGCACCGAAACAACGAACGTGATGACACGACGTGGGCGCCCTTCAAAGCTAGCGTAACGGAGGTCTTCGGGCGCTCTGCCGTTCTCAAGCTTCGCGCCGAGCAGCGTTTGAGTGGTCGTGCACAACAGAGCGGGGAGACATTTACCAGTTATATAGAAGATGTTGTCGACGTCTGTAACCGCGTTGACGCCGCAATGGCTGATGCCGAGAAGATCAGGCACATCTTAAAGAGCATTGAAGACGACGCCTTCCAGATGCTGCTCGCGAAAAACCCGGCAACAGTGTCAGAACTGGTCAGTCTCTGCCAAAGCTTCGATGAACTACGCAAACAACGCGTAGCCACCCGCCAATCTCTTCCACAGGCCACTTCAATGTCGAGCTTGGCTGTTGCCCCGGATAACACTTCGCTGTTAGCACAGATCAAGGACTTCGTCCGTGAAGAAGTTGCCCGTCAGCTTTCGCTGATGCCGCTTACACACGGCCCGTCGAGTTCTCCATTGGCGCCCCCTCTGCAATATGTCATCAAGCAGCAGGTAGCCGACCACGTCCCGCCTTCGTTCCATCAGGTTCCGACTGCCGTTCCCCTGACGTGCGCCGAAGTCACTGCGAGATCTGGACTGCAGACTTACGGTCCACCTCGCCCGCCTTTGCGCCCGCCTGTATCCCCTGCCGCTCGACCAGTGGTACAGCGTGCACGATCTCAAGACTATTGGCGCACGGATGACAACCGTCCGATTTGTTTTTATTGTGGCCGTGCTGGACACGTGGCACGTCACTGTCGCATACTTGCACCGAACGTCTCCAACAATGTGCCTCCATATGCGCCACGTTTCCAACAATGGCGCAACTATTCGGACAGCTATGATTCTCCTCCTGCCGCTGAGACCGCCTTCTCCGCTCGCCGTTCGCCATCTCCTCGCCGGCGCTCCGTTTCGCCTAAGCACCGTCGGCGGAGCCCTCTGCGCCAGGAAAACTGAATATCGCAGTTCAGGAGGCAAGAACTGCGGTGTCAGCAAAATGTATAAGGCCTCATAGTTCACCGAAAAACGTTATTGAAATCGCAATAGAAGGAATATTGACGCTAGCCCTTGTCGACACCGGCTGTGCACTTTCAGCGATAGATGCCCGTATTTGCCGCAAAATTGGAAAAGTGACGACACCGCTTTCTCGATTATCCCTTCGGACGGCCAACTGCGCGCGCAGCACGTCAGCCATCCGGTGCCTGCACCCCTCGTGTCGTCATTCAGGAGGTTCTCTATGTCATCGAATTCATCGTGTTGCCGTCATGTTCTCATGACGTCATATTAGGATGGGACTTTCTCTCCACACATCATGCGATCATCGACTGCACCCGCGCCGAAATTGACCTGTTTCCGTTTTCGCAGTCGTGCCCCGCCACGTTCGAAACGATTTATGCTCCGCTTTTCACTCCGACCCCCATTGTGGTCACGGCGGAGTGTCGAAGACCTACACACGGCTTCGCCTACGCTACTATTGGCGCGGCATGTATACCTTCATCCGCAAATACGTACGCTCCTGCATTGCCTGCCAGCGACGCAAATGTGTCTCGCACCTCTCCACCGCACCTCTCCAGCCACTTCCCTGCCAAGCTAACCCATTTGATCGCGTCGGCATTGATTTATACGGGCCTCTTCCATCTACTGGCGCTGGCAACCGATGGATTGTCGTCGCCGTAGATCATTTGACACGATATGCTGAAACCGCCGCCTTACCTGCCGCATCAGCAAAAGACGTCGCCTCGTTCATTCTCCACAACTTTGTTCTCCGCCATGGCGCACCTCGTGAACTGCTGAGCGATCGGGGTCGCGTATTCCTCTCGGACGTGCTGCAGTCACTCCTATAGGAATGCCAAATCATTAACCGCACAACTGCCGCTTATCACCCAGAGACGAATGGCTTAACTGAACGATTCAACAGAACTCTTGGTGACATGCTATCAATGTATGGGGCGTCAGACCATTCCAACTGGGATGCTGTACTTCCCTTTGTCACGTACGCATATAACACTGCCTCCCAAGCCACTACCGGTTCCTCACCTTTCTGCTTTAGGGCCGCCAGCCCTCCAGCACCATTGATACGGTTCTCCCGTACCGGCCGGACCCTGCCGACTGCTCACCTGTTGCTATGGTCGCTCAGTACACCGAGAAGTGCCAACAACTTGCTCGTTCGTAGGCGTCTGCTCATCAGTGTCACCAAAAACAGCGTCATGACCTCAAACCACCTCCTGACCCTTTCGCCATCGAGTCCCTCGTGTGGCTTTGGGTCCCGCCTGTTGCTGCCCCTGGCCTTTCGTCGAAGCTCCTTCCAAAGTACCATGGACCCTACCGCGTGGTTGCGCAAACATCACCCGTTAATTACGTGGTTGAACCCGTGTCGCCATCTTCCGATCTCCGTCGTCGCGGGCGAGAAACTGTGCACATTGACCGGCTCAAGCCGTACTACGACTCGCTGAACTCTCCCTAGGTCGCCAGGGTGGCTACTCTTCCATACCGGGGGGTGATTGTGAGGAAGAAGATCGGCACGCTGAACAGCCCCGTTGCCATCGTGTGGCTCCTACAAAGTTCGCTCTCTGGCTACGCGCTACGTGCTGGTGCTGCGTTTGTCGCTGCTGCTCTACGACCCAAACAAACCCCCTTTACACAATGTACAATATATTTGTTCGCTTTTTGCTGATTACTACGTTGTTTCTAATACTATTGATTCGAAAATAACTGTTTAAGCTAGCATCTCTATTGGTTTGCTCATCATTAACGACACATTATGCCTTCAGTACCTTGCCTCGCCCATCTAAGGGACGCAGCACAACTGAACTGCCTCACACCAAACAGCGTAGCTGGGGCAGGCTGCATAGCCATAACTAGCACCAGCGTTTAACGCAGTATAGTTAAAGGGTTCGACAAATGTCCCTTCCCACGCTAAGCATCACTTCCTTTGTGCGAACGAATTGAAAGGTTGTGTTGTTCAGGCTTGGCACTTGCTTTAGGCCCCACTTCTTCCGACCGAATTGCAGACGGTTGTATTCATATATATGAAATGGCGTTATAAATGCCGTGTAAGCTGATCTTTCCTGGAGGGGTACCTGCCAGTAACCTTTGCACAAATCGATTCGTGAGAACCATTGGCATCCTCCAGTATCATTAATGATGTCGTCAATTAAAGGCATAGTTAATGGATACAGCTATGTTTGGGTGTTGATTTGCCAATAATCAGTACATAGTCGCAGTGAACCATCTCCTTTATAGGGACAATAGTTATAGGAGACGCAAAAGGTGACGTTGAGGGCCTTATTATTCCAGCGTTCAGCATTTGTTGCAGCTCTTGTTGCAGCTCTTGTTTCCGCTATGTTTTCTTTTCATAAGAAATCCTAAGGCTCTCTTCCGTACAATAGTCGTGTCACGAAGTTCAAAAGGTATTTCGGGTACAGAAGCTGCAGGTGGTTATGTATCGAGGTATATATAAGTTCGGGAAAAATTGTCCACACATTATTAGCGCATTTGGCAGTCCTCATCTGTGGCGGTGTATGGACACTTGAAACGAGAGAGCCTAGAGTCATTTCATCTTTCCAAGAAATGTTCATTCGTGGCTTCTTCATGTCGGGTCTTGACAGTATAAAAAAGAATTCGACATCACGCATAACCAGCGCTGCTACGGTGAAGTTCTCCCCAGCCAACTGTATATTGACTCTTGTCTCTATGTGCAGTGTTCGAGATGATCCATCGTAGCTCTTAACCGTTACCACTTTACCTTGTCGCATGTCATCTGCCTTCACCATGGTTGGCTTAATCAGACTCACTAGAGCTCCTTTGTCGTCTAGGTCACTTACTTCTTTTCCGTTAATAAGCAGTGCCTTTTGCAAAACGTTAGATTGAATAAAGTAGACAGCTTCGTTTTGATTACACGGGTGGGGCTGCACCTACGCTTATTCGTTTTTTGTCTTCACGTCTCTGTTACTAGGGGAACAGTCAGAAGCTGCGCTTCTGGTGGATGCTGTCATCGCTGTCGCTGTATTATCCGGATGAACTCTGGCTGAATGGGTCCAATTATGCTGTGCAGCGGGCCCAGGGGCTTCATGGCAAATGTCCTTAAGGCACCCCAGTAGTTCTTCAACTGTCTTGGGCGACCCTTTTTGCACTTGCATTGGGCATTCCTTTGTCATACCGTGGATGAGTAACGGCACAATGGACGATTCAGGCAAAGTAGAATCTGCTAATAGTAACAGCCGTCTCTTCTCGTAGAAATAGTCAATTAATGAACTTGAGCGTTGTTTGAAAAACATAGCTTTGTCCCATCGGTCGACCGAGTTTTGATCAAAGTCCGAGATAAAACTTGCTCTCCGGTGATCCCAGGCGTCATCCTGATGGCCTCTTATGCGGAGCTCATACCATTTCTTGCCTTTGTTTACAAGGAACAGCCTCATATTTTGAGGAAGAAGATGCGGTCACTGACCAAGTCAAAGTAATACACAGAGACGTTTCGGGACCCGTACGGGTTCCTTGTTCACACTAAGCAGGCAAGAGCCGTAAGTCGCTTTTTATACTAAAATGTGACGTAATGAGCGGGTGTAGCTGGCAGGGAGATTGCCATCTGTCCTGTTGATAGTGTCCTCCGTGGTCTGAATAAACACTGATTCTAATAGTAGTCTTGTGGCCGGATTCTTCTCCTTGGCTATTATAGTGGCGTTATCCCAATTGATGCAGTGACCGTGATTATCGGCGTGCTCTGCCAGTGCGTTCGACGCTTTCTTGTAGTTGCAGACGTCCCTCCGATGTTCCTTTAATCTTCTGGTGAAGTTGCCAGTTTCGCCGATGTAACTGCAGCTGCAGTTTGCGCATGGTATCTTGTAGACAACACCAGGGTAGCTCTTGCTGTCTAATCGATCTTTCACGTTAACAAGCTGATTTCTCAGTTTGTTGGAGGGCATGTGCGCAACGCGAAGGTCATACCTTGAAAAGATACGGCTTAGAGCTTCGCTGACCCCAGGAACATATGGAACGCCGGCGCGTCTTCGGAACGACTTGCCCTGGGATGGCCTGGGATGGAGGACACGATCTTCATTAGTATTAATAAATTTCTTTGGGTACCCGTTCGTCATTAATTCGCGATGGATTGTCTGAAGTTCTTTCCTGATTTCGTCGTCACTTGAACAGATGCGTGTTGCCCGCGTCACCAGAGAAGAAACAACGGATTGCTTTTGACAAGCTGGGTGGCACGAATTAAAATTTAGGTAGTGTCCGGTATGCGTCGCTTTCCTGTGCACAGCAAACGAGAGCTTATTTCCGGTTCGGCCCACCTGGACGTCGAGGAAGGGAAGGCTGCTGTCGCACTCGTATTCTGCGATAAACTGTATTGCTGCCTCTATCGAGTTGAGAACACGCAGGAGCCGTGGGGCATCATTCTTATTTAGGATGCAGAAGCAGTCCTCCACGTAGCGGACGAATATCTTGGGCGCGGGAGCGAAGTCGGCAAGGGCCTTCTGTTCAACTAGCTCCATGACCAAATTGGCCGTAGTAACGGAGATGGAAGCCCCCATGGCAGTTCCGTTGATCTGCTTATAACACTGCTTGCGGTAGGTGAAATACGTGTTGCTTAGGCAAAATTCTAGCAGCTCGCAGACGTCCTGTACCTCCAAAGGTGTGCGCTCTGCGAGCGTTTCGTCCGCCAGCAGGACTTTCGTGCACGCCGCTACGGCCAAGTCGACAGGCACGGAAGTGAAGAGCGCTCTGACGTCGAAGGATACCATCACGTCTTCTTCATCCAGGGAAATGTCGCGCACTTTTTCCACGAAAGCTGACGAATTGGCAATGTGCGTTGCTGTTTTTCCGGCGAGTGGGCCCAACACTTGGTGTAGGTAACCCGAAAGTCGGTGCAGCGGCGACCTTGTGAAGTCGACGATGGGCCGTAGCGGAACGCCTGGCTTGTGTACTTTGGGCAGGCCGTAAATTGCAGGTGCAGACCCATTGGTACACAGGAGGCGATAGTAAAGGTGCTTGTGCTGCGGCGGCACGAAGTTAAAAATATTGGAGAGTAGCTTCTGCAGTTTCGTTTGAAGGCTTGCCGTGGGATCTTTTTGTATGGTTAAGTAAGTATCCCCGTCCAAAAGCTAATCCGTCATCTTCTGATCGTACTCACTTCTGTTGAGTATTACGACGGCATTTCCCTTGTCCGCAGGAAGTATGGCAATGGAGAGGTTGTTTCGGAGGCCCTCGACGACGTCTTTCTCAGCCGGTGAAGGCCGGGCTTGAGGGTCGCGTGTCCGCCACTTGGACATAACACCGATAGCGCGGGTACGAGCTTCGTCTCTTACTTCGGAAGGAAGCTGTGCGACGGCTCGCTCCACGGCGCAGACCATTCTCGTCGGGTTGGGTGAGGCACCAGAATTAAAGTTCAATCCCTTGCGTAGAACGGCAGCTTCAGAAGCAGTAAGCTTGTACGAGGACAAGTTGAGAACGGCAGCTTTAGTTTGGGCGGGCTGCTGCGGCCTGAGTGCGCCCAATTTGCTTTCTTGCGACTGTCTGCAATTGCGTTCCCTTAGCGTCGCCATGAAATTGGCGTGAAGCTGTACGTCGGGGAAGTCCGTAGCAATGACGTGTTCGAGCTGACGCCTTGCGAAAAAAGTCTCGGTTTCCAATTTCTTGATTTTCTGTCGGCTTTCTTGAGTGCGTGCTGAAACTAATTTCTTCTCGGCTTGTCGGATTATCTTGTGGCCCCACGCTGACGCTACCGGTGTCTTCAAGCGTAGACTATTTGGAACATGGCCTTCCACTTTGCAGGTCTGGTTGAAGGACAAATGGCACTTGAAGGCGGCTATTCTCCACGTAAGCGACACAAACTGGCGAATCTTCGTTACGACGTCTTGTCCGCAGTTATTTCTGTATGATATGTAGTCCGTGCATATTTTGCACTTTAACCTGTGTCGTCACCCAGCAGTTCCTTTCACAAGCGTATTCAAAGACCTTCAGCGAAATGGTTGCCGACGCGGACGTCCCATCGAACATGTCCGGCTTCACTAATTCAGCTTTGGGACCAGTGTTAGCGCGCAGAGACTCTGTTAGCATCGCAAGCAATTACCCGTGTTGCTAAATTTGTGACGCCTGCATTTTCAACATCTGCTCCATGAGCATGCATAGCAATGTCCTGGCTATTGTCTCTCCGAAAGGGTTTGCTACTTGATCACTGTCTGAAGTGGTTTTCATAGTCAGATATTTTGATATTGATCTTCTACATAGCTCGGCTGACGAGATCCGCCTAGGTGACTTTAGCTGTGAACTGGAGCGATGCAGTGGAGAAGGCTGTGTCACGTCGCTGTATCCTGGACTTCGACTTGTTCTTCATCTTCGGCTTGGTATGACGTGACGTACGGTTGTCCTGATGTGCTAGTACCAACACGTACTTCTATCCACATCCTGCCGCGCTGCGCCAAATGTAAAATAAAAGATTCGAGACTGCTCAACTGTTTACTGTTTTCATTAGATCTTCTTCCTCTTCTCTCTCTTCAGTTCCTCTTCTTTTTACCAGGATATTACATGGGGACCTACAACGCAGGGTCTTCCCCCCTCCGCCCAGTCAACTAAATAGAGCTCAGGTCATTACGCTAAGGCTCTTACAAACGAGAACTTATCCGAACCCTTTATTAATCAACAAGATCTATCCGGAGATCGGTACTCATATACCATGCGATAAATGTAACGACACCATAGATCTCAGTCATATGACCTGGCGTTGCTCCGCGTTGGGCAGCGACAAGGACAACACTGAAGAGCGGTGGGACGCAGCTCTACGCAGTCTCACATTAGATGAACAGCTATGGGCAGCCCAACGGGCCCGCGAAGCGTCCGATAGGCTAGGCCTTTCGGTCCCAACGTGGGAGCGCTAGGAAACTAGCGCGACCCAGTGGATCATAATAAAGTTTTTCCATCCATCCGTCCATCCATCCATCCATCCATCCATCCATCCGATCCATCCATCCATCCATCCCTTACATCGTTCATTTACTCTCCGTGTTAAACACAAACAACTACAGGAATGATAGTAATTGTTTTCGAGAACTGTAACACTAAACATAGGACACCTTCGAGTTATTTTCATTTTTTTCCCGGTGAACTTGAGATGTCCGCTACAGATGTCACCCCACCTGTTTGGTGTTTCTTCTTTCGTTCCGAACTTTACTAGGAGGGAAACGCTTGCGACCACCATTGTTTAGCGCCACGATTATTGATTCTCCATCAGGCTGCAATCTCTCAACAAAGCGTCGGCGTTCAGTTTCAGGGAAAACATCATTATGACCGCGTATTTTTTGGCGCTTGGAGATTTTCAGTTGCTTTTTTGGATGAAAATAAAACAAAAAGGCCTTCACAGAAAGCGAGAACGGGATTGTGATATCGTGCAGCGTATTTTGAACTGGGCCAAAGGGTATTAATGCCTAAGGTGAAGTAAAATTAGATTTCTAAGAATAGTTTTATGTGTATTTCATTCAGAAAATAAAAACCTAATTTCCCTGCTATAGATATTCATCCAGATTCCTCTTCTGAGTCGTATACCTTCCTCAAAGTGGTACAGCTTACTTAATGGCAACGTTGAAAAGCGAAATTAAATATTGATATCGTGCTTGCAAGGGCATATTATAGGCGGTTATAAGCATAATTGATCACTTTTAAATAAAACAAAAACGCCTTGAGCGCTAGAATCAGTTGAACGCATGAACAAATTAGCTGTTCCAAGCGAACTTAACCGCCAGCCATTCTGCAGGAAGGTAGAGTTAAACCAGTCCTATTTTAACGCGATAGCGTTAAGGGCCCCGTGTCGCAGCAAATCCGGCGTCGGCAACCGGTATCGGCGTGTCATTTCGGCGGGTGGCGGAGAAAATCATTTCCAACTATCCCAACCACCTCGACCGCGCAGGCCCTCCACGTGGTGAAAGGTTTTGGTGAACAAAAATTAAATTTCTCACAGTGAAATCCGCAAGAAAAATGGTAAAGTAACCATTCGACGTCGAATTCACCGTCGGATTGTTTGCCAATCGGCGTCGGATTGTAGTTTGAATGTACGAGAAAACCTAATTCTGCTACGAGGAAACTCAAACACAAACCCCTTTTCCAGCATTTCTACCAGAACTACAGCCGTGTGTTCGGGTACTTTACTTGCGAAAATGATATCCAGATGGCGCTCGCATCCTAGGCAGGTTAAGGAGCCTACATGCAAAAGCCGTTTAAAACGGCGTTGCATGTAGGCTCCCTAAGGCAGGTCAAATTGGGACTTCGCCTGTTAATTTGTTTTGGACACGCGCGCGCGTTGGGTCAATAGCAAACAATTTTTAAAATAATAAAAAAAGGTGCTAGGGTCTTCACATTTTAATATAAGACCACTTATATTGCCCTGGAAAACGTCATTCTAGCAAAGCATTTCTGTTTAAAAGTGAAGCTGACTTTAAAGGGATCGGTGTAAGCTTGGTCCTTGTAAGCTGGCTTTCCCACGTTCGGTGTTGCAGTGATTGAAGCTTACTTGCCGTATGCGAACGGGTCCCGATAACGCCATCGCGTTCTACTATCAAAGGCGAAGCTTAAGCGTCTTCCAATTTTTCGTCCATGCTTATATAAAAAAGCACGACATAAAAGTATCAACACAACAAGTCGTCCTGGACAGTACAGTGAAGTTTTCCAGTATGACTGCGGAATGTAGGCAGCTCTGCGATGCAAAAGCATCATTGGCGCACTCTGGCAGGCAGACGTCCTTGCAAGCTTCACTTAAGGTCAGCACAGTTGAACACCATTACTACTAGCCACGTTTGTAGCCCCAGGACTTTTCTCCTGCCGTGAATTACGTTTCAGTTCTATAACCCTTCACCATATTTTAATGTCGCAAGAAAACTTCATTGCAAAGTACTGCTTTTGATAACAAGCGTCAAGTCCCCGGGGCACCTATGAAGAACCCGAACAGACAACGGCGTGAAGTCACACATCTGTCCAAGAAACTTGTAATAAATTCAAAACTATCTGCAGCAGTCATGGGAGCGTGGACACTTTGGCTGATCAACAATGAACGAACAAGTCCTTTTGTAGAAACGTTGGCTCCTGGCTGAGGCGTTGCTCGTGTGGCCAGTGTTCTTCGACTGTACGTGAGAATATCACGACAAACAAACATTCTCGCCTTTTTATTGAAACAAGCTTAAATTGCATGAGCACGTCAGCAGAAGAAAGCGTCATCGCTAAGGCCGGAAGGCCCGGGCGTTGCGCGTGAAACAAATAACATTTTGCAAGAAAAGAAAGAAATAACATCCTTGCACTAAATTATACTTTTAAAGTAACTTTTTAAAATCGAACATAGTAGATTGAAATTATTTCCGCCAAACAACACATTGGTCAGAGTTCAAGATTTTGCGTTAAGTTAGTATGTTGGTTAGTTAGCTACATGTAGTATGTCAATGTTCTTTCCACTATACTCTTCTCCGATAATTTCGCCTCTCAGTTGTCGCACCGTGGAGGCTCCAACGGAACCGTTCGAGACTATCCGTGTCACCATTGCACCTAGTGAAAGCACATGTGCTACAAAATGAGACGAAGTAACACGCCGATAAGAGCTGAAGATACCGCGGCACACGCCATAAAACCCAGAGGCGCTGAATGCTAAATAGCTGTCGTCCACGTAGAGCATAAATGGCGGCTGAACGGTGGGGTTATTTGCAAGCCGAGTCGCTGGCTCTTTACGGCGTTCTGGTCCCTCTGCCTGCTTGCCTGCATATCCGCTGCAGCTGTTCAGGCTAATGGGGGGCTATATACAAGCACGCGTGCAGGAAGCCCCGCTTTTGCATCCACGACGCGGGTGTTAATAATCGGCGCCAATTTCTAAGCCCGCCGCTTCCGCCTTTTCTTTTATTATTTGGGGGGCGGAGGGGGGGCTACTTATGAGCTTTTTATTTGCAACGTGCTTTCTTCCTAAAGGCTACAGTGAACAGTCGTGCCTTAATTTCAGCATGAAAATGAGCGTTTTACCGGTCCACAAAACGAAAGACAGCTGTCTAACGCTGCAGTGCACACAATAAATTTCTTTAGGAGCAATAAGTGTAGCAAGATTTTTCATCATTCTGAGAGGGTAGTGTCGCGCACTTCTAAGACAACACTATGCACTTGCGTGAATGAAGAAGAAAAAAAAAACACAGGTTCCTTACTTTCAATAACCTGCGATACAAATCTGGCGGCGAGTAAGAGTAAAATCCTGAAAAGTGTGTTTGAGCGTTACGAAAATGTTAGTGTCGAATAATCTTCAATGCCTCCTTTCATGCAAAATGCAATAAAGGAACATGAATTCAATTCAGTGCATAAGGTGGCGCATCACTGTTAGCTCGCAAGTGCACGTTTTAAACAGTGGCTAGACAAAAGATGGTACCAACGCTTCGGCTTGGGGCCCTATTTTCGTACGCGTTGTTTCTTAAGTATTGTGCTGGGCGTACACATGTGTAACAAATAGCATAGTCGTTAATAAACTACGCGTTTCGTTCGCACCGCGTGTATTGAGTGATGGCTTAACAGATGGCTTTATTTTCTTGAAGGCTCGACCTGAGACGACGGCTGAAGGCCCACGTGCCTAACAAAGGTCCGAACCTCCGCATGCAGCTTACACAAATACTATCACTTGTATATCAAAATAAAATTATCTGCGTTTCAAACTGTGAGAACGTATGTGCACTGATTCGGCCGTGGCGTCTAAGAAAGAGACCGAGACCACAGAATCCAAGGTTTAATCTTCTTGACCCGAAGAAACACCATAGCTCTAGCCGGTGGGGGTCCCGAGCGCGCACACAAGAGCTCGGACCAAATCAGCGCGCCCCGACCAGTCGTTCTGCCAGCAGCCGGCGAGAGGCGCCTCGTAAGACATAAATAAAAGCAATACGAGTATAACAATACCCGATACGTGCAATAAATATCGTTGTATTCAATTCTATATAAAAGAAAAATAAAGAAAAAGCTTAAACCCTATCTTGCTTAAAATTAGCAAGATAGAGTCGTCATGAAACCTATCTACGCCTACAATGTTACGGAACGGAATAGAGCAGGATAAGAACTAATAACAAATGTAATTTTATTTAATACAAAGAAGTAGCACCGTTATACAACTAAACATCCTTCCAGCTCATTTAAAGGGTGAGCAGTGTAGATGTTCTGTCAATTATGAAGGCTTTATTAACGCGGTAGCGTTAAGAGCCCCGTGGCGCAGAAAATTCGCTGTCGGCGTCGGCGGTGTTGTCCGCCAGAGAAAATCATCCCGAACCACAACCACGCAGGCCCTCCACGTGGCGCATAGGCGTTACTGAACTAATTGTGTTTTTCAAAGTAGGATGCGTCAGAAAATTATTAAGCACTAAAGTACGACTTGCACACAACCAACAGATATGATAGCGTCCGTTTGTAATTTGAATGTACGAGAAAACCTAATTCTGTTCTGCGGAAACTAACACACACTCCTTTTTTGCTTGCGATGAGTCATTGCTTGTAGCCTCTGCCTTATGGGGGTATGAGCCATTGCTGTGCCCTGCACGTCCTGCGGGATCGGCCCACCATGGTTTCTGTCGACGTTACGCCACGATGAAATCTCGGGATCCTAGCCATAGACAGCTGCGCTGTAAAAAGAAATAAAGCTGGGCAGGCCATGTAATGCGTAGGGCAGAGAGAGGGAGAGAGAAAATAAACATCTTTAATGTCTAAATGCAGCTTTGGAGAGGCGTCCTCATTCCAGAATGCATTGAGCTCGGGCCGCGTCCTGGGCCCTCCCAATCAGCCGTTGCTGAACTTCGAGGTCGGAGCTGGCCAAGGCTCTCTCCCAAAGCTCGTTGGTGTGGTAAGGGTTCGGAGGATTGAGTGGTGCCTCTCTGCAGCCCCCTACTATGTGCCTGAGGGACCCGGGCTCTGCGCAGAAGCGGCATTGCGGAGAGAATTGTGTAGGGGCTATGAGGTGGTTTCTGGTTGGGTGGGGGAATGTGTTAACCTGTAGAGCTCGGAGGAAAGATAACCGGTGGATAACCGGTGTAGGGCAGATAAGCGGTGGACGATGAAATCCCGGGATCCTAGCCATAGACAGCTGCGCTGTAAAAAGAAATGGAGCTGGGCAGGCCATGTAATGCGTAGGGCAGATAACCGGTGGACCATTACAGTTACAGAATGGATGCCAAGGGAAGCAAAGCACCGTAGAGGACGGCAGAAAGTTACTTGGGGTGATGACGTTACGTAATTTGCAGGCTGAAGTTGGAATCAGCTAGTGCAAGACTATCGCGTTCCACTTTTAAAGGCGATGCTTCTAAGTTTTCTTTTCTTTTTTGCAGGGAAGGCAAGGTTTTCAGTATGGGGCAGTGAGTGCGAACAAAATCCAATTAAAAATAAATTTTTTATTCATATATTATGGTAAAGGAACCAAGCGAGTGCGCGTCCGTCTGTTACGGTTGCTCGGTGCGACTCTTTTATTGCGACAGCAATTACATGGACACTTCAACTAGATTTCTGCCGTCGCCGTCGCCGTGAAGTTCCCTATAAATAAAATCTTCGCCTCACGCCGTATGCCCGAGCTGAAGCGTGCGGGGACGCGCGCTATCACGGAGAGCGAACGCACTCAATCACCCACGCGCAAGCAAGGAAGCGGGAAGCCAGCGCCGGAGGGAGCGCGCGGGGGGGAGGGGGGCGCATTTCTACTCTGCCAACCACCGCGCTCGTCTCGTCGCTCGCTCGCCCGCGCCGTCTCTTATCTCCACACGGCTCTCACCTTTATGTGCCGTGCATTCGCCGCTCAGTTTCCGTTGAAGCGATAGACCGCACGTACCTTCGCCCGCTGCGGCGTATATACGCTCGCTGCCAGCGTTTTGACAGTCCTTGTCTGCAGTCATTCAGTGTGATCTATTCCTGTTTGTTTGCCAGCGCACGCTTGTTCATTCAGTTAGTAATAGTCGGGCCACATTTTCCAACGCACGCTACACATGCAATGCTGCCCGGATCGGCAGTGCAGCACTACAGGTGTGTACCTTCGCACGCGCTGCCCACGGGAAGCGCTTCTCATCAACACCACGGTTTCACACGCGCCTTCTCGTGGTCATCGAGTCTCTCTTCATGTCGGTCTACTTACGCCGCAGCACACCTGCTTACTTAATCAGCTCATGTTTACTACAATTCATATTGCTACCAAAGCCGCTCACCTTACTTCGTATGACATTGCTGTGTTGCTGTCGCATTCATTGCTTCGCCCTTAGGGCGAAACTGTGACATTTTTTATAGGAACCCCATTGCCTCGTGACCCGTGCGCGCTATGACAGCGCGTTTGTCGCCCACGAGGAAACTGACGAGATGGTTGATGATCCTAGCGGAGCTACGTCGTCATCAAAACCCGCGCTTAAGTTCCGTCGCCCTGGACGAACTTGTTTAACCCCTTCTTGCGTACGGAATTTTCCAGCATTCAGTGGTGGAATTGGCACGAACCGCAGCCATTCTAGTAGTTGCATTCGGTGTGAACAACATGCTTGAACCGAAGCCCATAAATCAGCCGACGGCCCGCGAGCGACCGAAGAATCCATCAGAAGGACTCGGTCCTTTTCTTCTTGGACCTGACGGACGACATGGACGACATGTTCACCATGAACAGGTCGTTCACGGCGTCGTTATTAATTGCGAAAACATATTTATTTATTTATTATTTATTTATTTATGAGTACCTTACAGCGCCCTCGTGGGACATTGTGTAAGGGGGGCAATACAGCATGTACAGAATAGAGAAATACACATAGGTGAAATATTGATTATTACAGATGTAAGTGAACACACGAACAGAGAAACGCAAAATATACTAAAACAGCAAAGTGTAGTGTTTGAAGGCGTTACACAAAAGATAATATAAAGCAACTATTTAAACACCAACAGTTTAACAAGATATGATAACTGCCGAAAAAGTATTACGCAAATAACTGTACACAGACGATAAAATAAAAACAGGTGAAAAAAGCATCGCCAAAAATATAAAAGCAAATAAAAAAGAAAAAAAAGCATACCGGTAACAGCATTGTAGGCACGGGTGAACGCGAAAACGCCATACATCAAATGTCGGTGCATAAATATTTTTTTAGGTTGTTTAAGAACTTTGCCTGATCCCGCTCTGATGCGAGATCATCTGGTAGGTCATTCCACAAACGAATCGCTCGTGGAAGGGCCGAAAGGTTGAAAGCGTCGGTTTCACCGTACATGCGTGATAAGCTAAAGTTGTTATTTAGTCGGTGTGAAGTTCGATGAGCTAGATTAAGGTGAACAGATGGCATCATGCTGGTGTGGATGAGTTTGTGGAAAAGTGATAAAAGGGAAATGTCACGACGAATTTTTAGTGGCTCGAGTGCAAGGCCTTGTTTAATCTGTGTTATGCTAGATGGGTAGCTGTAATTACGCGTAATGAATCGACTGGCTCTGTTCTGGATAGATTCTAACTGGCCCATGAGGCGGATAATCCGGCGAAGTTGTAGGCGTGACCACGATGTCCGAAAAGGCTACGAATCCTCGACCTTTGGTGGGAGTCAAACGCACGACCTTTGGTGTTAAGGCGAAGCTAATTAGGGCTACAGCTAATTAAGCTAGAGCTAAGGCATTACAACCCACAACCTTTCACGCCGACACGGGTCACTGTAGATGCGGAACTGGGTAGTTACCACTGTTCGAAGAAACTCTTTGATGCCGACTTGCAGCATTGGGTATGTTTTATTTGGTCCGTGATGGTTTTCAATGAACATCTTTGATGCCAACTTGGGCACTGCGCATGTGCCAGTGGTGGGTGTCACTCTTCAACGAATGTATTTGAAGCCAATTTGGGTAACTAGGTATGGGAAACTAGGAATGTGTCGCTCTACAGTGACGATGATAGGCATAGGCATCTGAAAGAGCCGTGCTGAAGGAGCATAGGCATCGCACGGTGGTCGCAATGCTTTCGCATTCATCCACGTAAGGACAACTAAGTGCCCCTGGAATATTGTTCACGATGTAGGCGCCACGAGGGCGCCCGCTGGTAACCGGCGCGGTCGGTCGATGGATCTGAGTCCTTTGGTGTAAGACGTCAGCGCTGTCACGAATGACCGGGTCGTGGTGGTGATCCTCTCGAAGGAGCAGTAGCGCTCGCACTGTGGCGACAAGAACTGCGGGCGACGCCGCATGTGGTGGTCTTTTTTAACGGCCACGCAGTCAATCTCCTGACGGTTGTTGTGGGAGCTTGTGTCCTTTTTGTAGTTGAAGAAGGTCTTAGGCGGCGTCGAAGCTGCCGATATGTTGGAGCCGGGCTTGCGGTTCCGAGCAATGCTTTGTCGGTAGTGTTCGTTCTCTTCGCTGTGGAGGCACTGGTGAGAGGAGCAAGAGTGGTAGTTATTTCGTCGGTTGTATTTCCGATGGTCGCGGGACAGGCTCTAAGTCTGCCGCATCATGCGCACAATGTAGCACGAGTGGGAAGGTGTGTATTGTTTGGTTTGGCGTTGGTTGACGGGTCCATTTCACCGCAGTCAACCACCATTTGTTACGACTCGTGTCCGAGCGGTTCTTACAAGTTTACGTAGCTGGTGATGTACCAAGGTGCCGGGTGATCAAGAGGTCTGGGGCGACGTCCAAGAGATGCAAAAAAAAAGTTTATTTGCAGTATTTACATTTTGAAAGTTTTCACTGTACGAGCATGAACGAGCGTTCTCACAGCACTGAAGGTCCGCTTTTTAAGCCCTTCCTTTTCGCCCTTTCTCTCGTAGGCGAATTCACTGTCGTTGTTATCGTCCAATCATAATCGCCGAAACGTTCGCAAAATCCCGCCCCTGACGATGCACCGTCCCGCCGGATTACGCATACAAGGTTGCGCAACCGCCCCCACATACGGGCAATCGCCTAGCGACTTGGCAACCTCAACTTTGATCCGTTCCCACGGAAATTCATGCCGTTGGCCCCTTGAAAGAATAATGGGGTTTTTCATGAAGATCAGCTTGACAGGGAGATGGGACTTCACACTAAGTAGCATTTCCACGAAGGGCGGCGTTGTCGTCATCTCAAGTGAGCTTTTTTATTTGATTGTCACAGTCCATACCGTGACGGAAAAGAGCGATGATGTCGTTTAACGATGCAGGAGACCGATGACTCAGAATTCGTCTCGCCCATCAGCTCTGAGCTGTTGGACAGCCGACGACACGAAACATAATGGCATGTCCGTTAGTCTCAGGTGACGCTAGTCTAGTCGCCAGCTCCCCGGCCTTGCAAGGCACCGAAGGGCATGAATGGAATTTCATTGCTGCAGGTCTGTCGGTGAAGCATTCTTTGTCGAAAACAGTCGCCGGGCACAACTGTGCTAAGTGCCAGTCGTATAGTAGTATACGGATCGTTGTACAAGTAGGTTTGTACCATGGGGCTGCTCATTGGCATCTGTTCCACGCACATACATTGCAAATGTATGTGGTCGATTCAGTAACTGGCAGCTCGTCCTCTTTTCTAGCCGTGATCTGGGGTCCGGTGGTGGCGATCAACTTGTCGTTGGTCAGGATCTGCTGACACCGTACCCTCGTCTGGGTCTGAAGCTTCGGTTGTTGTTCCTTGCGCTGCGTCGGTATTCTGACATTTGCGCTGACGTTCGAAACTTACCAGATGGACCACCTGGATGTACTGCATGCTGTCCTCGCAAAGGGATTGCGGCAGTCGAAAAAAATCCAAAGTCAGGACGGGAATTAGAACGAAAATGAACCCGGTTGATGATATGACGGATCTTCTCCTGCTAATCAAGCTTAATTCTCAGTGAATTCGGCTTCGTATTCATCATTGTCGGCTACGAGCTCTTCGATTTTAGCGTTGATTTCAGCGAGGCAACGGTCTTTGTCATCGAGTTCGTTTAGGAGCACTTGCAAGTCGGCAGGCGCTGTTCGGTAGCTTGCATCGCTTCGGTTACGGCGCTTCGAATGGCGCCGCAACCTTGTTGACGGTGTAGTCGGTCCATGATCGGATGTGCGGGCGGCAGACTCCTTCCCGGTTTTCGGCGCGCTATTGTAAAGGAACGAAGCAACAGCGCTTCTGTCGGTTACATTTGCTCGGTGCGACTCGTTTTTGGGAACACCGTTCCCTCGTAGTCTGTGAACACTATGATAGCGCACGTCTCCCTCTTCTATTCTCAACATTTTTATAACTCCATACTGTAAAAAAAAGCTTATAACGCGTCACCGTGCTCGAACAATCCGCCTTCTGTTCGCAAAATTGAGTACGCCAGTCATGGTCCATGGTTCTCTACATCGATGTCTTCCATGCCGGTTTCCAGGTGATATTGAACTCTTCGCCGTTGCAGTGCAATCTCCGCGGTATGGTTATGATCATGCTGTCAGACGTAAATAATACATCGCTTTATGTTGGGCAGGCGAGGCGTTGCAGCAATTAGATATTAACTGAGCATAAGCGTTCGGTGACCAGTGCAACTGCCGTCTAACCTTTCATTGCACTCTCCAGATTGGAAGTGTACTCCTAAATTTTTAAACAGTATAGTTCTATTCGGACATAAGAACAAATGAGTGCCATTTGTGGTCGAGGTATAACATGTTAATCCTAGCTGTAGCATACTCGTAAGTCAACCCTCGATTTTCTTGCACAAAGAGGAATTGTCATATCTAAACCGTTACCTTTCGCAAGGGTCTGGACGTGTGGGCGATTGACGGGCTTGGCGCTGCTTTCTCTTGAGCATTGGTGAATAAGTTTGGCGTCTTCCTTATTTTGTGCCACTGTGCAACCCTGTCAGTTGATAACCGGCGTTTTGCTTTGTCCTTTTTGTTTCTTCTTGCGCCCGGGTTTGAACGCCTGCCTTGCCTCAATATACACAAAAAAGTTCCAACAAAACACCTTGAATCACTAGATTTCTAACATTGTATTTTACTTCATTTAAGACTAATCCTGCGCCCATCGGAACCTTTAGGATTTGCTTTTTAGCTATTTGTTAAAGTAAGTAAAGATTGACTCTGATGCATAGATTTAAACGAACTTACTCGTAACTATTTGTTTATCGGCGACGTTTGCCCGCTACGAGTGCAAAAGGTGGCAGAGTACGTCGCACCAATCGCATGTTGTGGTATCGGAACACCCTAACAAAATATGGCTTCTTGCCTCTATTACTCTAGACTCAAAATTATTGAGCGTGCACTTTGCTCAGTTTACTCCCAGCTAGTTGAAGCATGCCGAGTAACTCGCTAAACCTTCTGATTTCTGTCGCTCTAAATCCAGCCTGAAAAGAGCGATGCACGTTCGCCTAGCATCTGTGTTTCAGATATTACAGAACAACTGTAGCATAAAAAGCCGCTTGACAAAGTCAATACGTCAAGCGCTTCAGACACGACTGGGGTAGGAATTTAGTCATTCCTTATTTTCATTCATGAACTTCCAAAGAAACACTTTGTCAGCTAACTGCTTTGAAATACGGCGTAGTGGATGACTGCGAATTCATTTTGACCACTTGGGTTTCTAGCGTGCACCAAAATATATGTATATGGGAGCTTTTGCATTGCGCTTACTTCAAATTAAATGCGACCGCGGCATCTGGGAATCGAACTTGCGACCTCGCACTGAACAGCAGAACGCACTGCACCATTGTGGCGAGTAAATACCTTCCTTTCAGTAGTGCTGCTAGGCGTACACATTTGCGAATGCTTCGACCGCGCCGTGATTATTCTCAGAGGGAAATCTTGATCAATTTTCCGCACCAAGAACCGTCCTGACATCAAAAATACTACCCTAAAGTCAAAATAGCAAACATAACTCGATGATAGTTCAGTGGAGACCGCTTGCTAGAGGAGAAATAATGACTGCCGCGTACGGCACGCTCAAGCGAGCAAAATTCGCATGTAACGCGTTCTACAGTAACTCGGCGACAGAAATTGACGTTGGTTGCCGTGGAAACCGCACGTCGCCTCACGAAGCAACGGTAAGGACCAGCCATCACACAATGGTGTAAAAGTGGACGTTGGAGAAGCGGCAGTGTCCGGCGTGCCTGAAGAATATAAAAGAATCAAACAAAGCAGAAAAACGGATACTTTATAACAAGCCACACTCGTAAGCATGAACATTCGTGTGAATGTTTGGTAGTTGAGGGGAGTGTGCCTTCTCTTTTGGGAAATGTGATTTGGTGAGCTATTTGAGAATGCGCTTTACTGGAAAATGAATTAGGGTACATATACACACAGAAATATACCGGCGACATGGGCGTAAGTACGCAGGGCACTTTCTTCTTCCGCAATAAAGAGCAAAATTTGGTATTTAGAAAATTGTCATGCAAGACGATTACTCCTACGTACCTACATGTGTCTGAAAAGTTGAATTGAATTTAGAGCTGCTTGCGTATGCATGCTCTAAACACCCAAAGAAAAGCAGGACCTATAGCGCAAGGCTAGTTATGGATTCAACGTAAAGCCTAAAATGAGAACACAGTAATTGCGGAGAGCGCAGTCTGCATTAATAAATAGAGCACACAAAAAGAAGAAGAAAATTCAAATATTGTAGCATAAACACGGGACACTTCACAACAAATTCCTCAACAGTTCGTAACCAAAACAGGGTTCTTATTGACATATTTGCGCAGCACTTGCGGAATGTAGTACACAAGACATCTTTATGACGATACATATACACGGTTAATGTAGCAACGGCTGTTGTTCAGCGAGTTGGTGTTTTCATAGAATCCATATTGGCGTGAAGAAAGCAGACAAGAAAACGAATAAAACTAGACACGAATAAACGCCACTACCGATCGAACTTATTTTGAGAAAAAAAGCGATATTTATAAAAGAAGTGGATGCATGCGTGTCTCGCACACAAAATGCGCCGACAAGGATGTGACCTGAAGCGGCGTCGAATCACCGATATGACTAAAAAAAAAAAGCACATTCAACCACATATAAAGAAAGAGTCTTATGATCGAATGACACGTTTAACACTATATTTCTTAATTAAAAAATAATTACTTCACGGCGTTTTATTTTCTTTTTTTTTTGTTTTTTAGCCATACGAGATCAAGGCGAATCGCTAAGGGTGCTTTAGGGATCGAGATAGATTTAGCAATATAGAAAAAAAAACTCGTTAATGGAGGCTGGATATGTCTGCCTATCCATACACCTAGCAAGTTACTCCAGATGGCGAGGCGGACATACGAAGTGACGCTGTGTTACATAGTACGCACACAACATACAGAACCACACACATTAACAAGTGTAGACTGGTGTCACTTGTTAATTTGTGTAATTAACCTTTTTTAGAGACACTGGCATCTACGGGACAAGGGTCTCGCCGAAGTGTCTTTAAGAGAGGCTAAGAATGCCTACGTCGGCAGGTGTCGACCAGAGAACTGGACACTAGTTGCTTCCGAAAGACTGAAGCGAGAACTAGGGAAGCTGAAACCAAGCGTCGCAGAAGAGAACATCCCGACTTTGGAATGATGGAAGCCGAGAGTTCGCGTAGGCGAAGGAATGAAGATCCGGAGGCTTGTGAACTCGGCCGGTTGAGTTCATCGCGATACTACGCACAACATAGGGAAGAAATCCTGAGCGCCAGGAAACTAAGTGTGTTGTTTGCCACTACTTTACTAGGCTTTCCCCAGCTCTGCTTGTCTCTGGTGTTTGCGGTAGCAGAGCCACGCATAATTTTTTGAAGTCTTAACGACGTTGATAATATCGTAACGTACAATTCCTTCACACAAATAATATGTTTGTGTCCTGTTATATCTGCAGTGCGTCGTTGCCTGTAATTACTCTAATATGTGTTGTTTTAAATTCAAGGTTTCTTGGCAAGCACTTTTGCACTTTCCTTACCGTGGTTGGGTGCTGCAGTCTGGCCGAATAGCTCGCGCTTAAATTTAAAAAAAAGAGAAAAACTGAATTATTTCACATTATTGGGATCGATCACTCGGATGGTAGAGCGCATGCATGTTCACAGAGTGGCAATACACAAAGAACCTTATTTCACAAACACGTGCACACCTTTTCATCGAGCGAGGAGGGAAGGGTGCATGGCGAGCATTTCCTCCTCTGTGGCTTATGCGAGCTGACGCGGCGCTGTTTGAATGTTTCATTTTAATTATG
Organism: Dermacentor silvarum; assembly: GCF_013339745.2. Lineage (NCBI taxonomy): Eukaryota > Metazoa > Arthropoda > Arachnida > Ixodida > Ixodidae > Dermacentor > Dermacentor silvarum. Next base: position 205,055,754 of record NC_051157.2, on the reverse strand, counting down.
GGGTATTTACGTGCCAAAACCACGATCTGAATATGAGACATGCCGTAGTGGGAGACTCCGGAGTCGTGTCAACAGACGTGGACACATGTTGCGAAAATGCCTCGTAAGCAGCTCGCAGACTTTCAACAGCGAAGCTGTTTAAGCCAGCCGTAATTTGTGGTGCGTAGCCGTGGTAGCCATGGCAACCCAGAGGAGAAGGAGGAGGAGACCGCATGCGCATGTACGCGGTCTCCTACTCGCCAGCTCCCTGCCTACCCGACCCCTGCCTCTCTTCTCTTCGCGGCGCGCTGAGCCAGGAAAAAAAATGTCACAGTTTCGCCCTAAGGGCGAAGCAATGAATGCGATAGCAACACAGCAATGTCATACGAAGTAAGGTGAGCGGCTTTGGTAGCAATATGAATTGTAGTAAACATGAGCTGATTAAGTAAGCAGGTGTGCTGCGGCGTAAGTAGACCGACATGAAGAGAGATTCGATGACCACGAGAAGGCGCGTGTGAAACGGTGGTGTTGATGAGAAGCGCTGCCCGTGGGCAGCGCGTGCGAAAGGACACACCTGTAGCGCTGCACTGCCGATCCGGGCAGCATTGCATGTGTAGCGTGCGTTGGAAAATGTGGCCCGACTATAACTAACTGTGGTGTGAGCGCGCACAAACAAACATGAATAGATCACACTGAATGACTGCAGACAACGACTGTCAAAACGCTGGCAGCAAGCGCATATACGCCGCAACGGGGAAGGTACGTGCGGTCTATCGCTTCAACAGAAACTGAGCGGCGAATGTAAAGGTCAGAGCCGTGTGGAGATAAGAGACGGTGCGAGCGAGCGACGAGCGCGGTTGTTGGCAGAGTAGAAATGCGCCCCCCCCCCCCCCCCTACGCTCCCTCCGGCGCTCGCTTCTCGCTTCCTTGCTTGCGCGTGGAAGATTGAGTGCGTTCGCTCTCCGTGACAGCGTGCGTCCCCGCACGCTTCCGCTCGGGCATACGGCGCGCGGCGAAGATTTTATCTATACGGAACCTCACGGCGACGGCGACGACGACGGCAGAAATCCGGTGGAAGTGTCCATATAATTGCTATCGCAATAAAAAAAACACCGCATATCCACGGGGTGAATGATGATGAGTGGGCGAAGCTCCGGAGGGAATCATCGGTAAACCGTGAATCCTCCGTGTAATTCGCCCAGTCTCGCCGCACTAAATCGAACGATTGACTTCCACCAATGACACGCGCCCTATGTGACGTCACTCCTATTTTTATTGCGATAGCAATTATATGGACACTTCCACCGGATTTCTGCCGTCGGCGTCGCCGTCGTCGTCGCCGTCGCCGTGACGTTCCGTATAGATAAAATCTTCGCCGCGCGCCGTATGCCCGAGCGGAAGCGTGCGGGACGCACGCTGTCACGGAGAGCGAACGCACTCAATCTTCCACGCGCCAGCAAGGAAGCGGGAAGCGAGCGCCGGAGGGAGGGGGGGGGGGGCGCATTTTTACTCTGCCAACAACCGCGCTCGTCGCTAGCTCGCACCGTCTCTTATCTCCACACGGCTCTGACCTTTATGCGCTGTGCATTCGCCGCTCAGTTTCCGTTGAAGCGATAGACCGCATGTACCTTCGCCCGCTGCGGCGTATATGCGCTTGCTGCCAGCGTTTTGACAGTCGTTGTCTGCAGTCATTCAGTGTGATCTATTCATGTTTGTTTGTGCGCGCTCACACCACAGTTAGTAATAGTCGAGCCACATTTTCCAACGCACGCTACACACGCAATGCTGCCCGGATCGGCAGTGCAGCGCTACAGGTGTGTCCCTTCGCACGCGCTGCCCACGGGCAGCGCTTCTCATCAACACCACCGTTTCACACGCGCCTTCTCGTGGTCATCGAGCCTCTCTTCATGTCGGTCTACTTACGCCGCAGCACACCTGCTTACTTAATCAGGTCATGTTTACTACAATTCATATTGCTACCAAAGCCGCTCACCTTACTTCGTATGACATTGCTGTGTTGCTATCGCATTCATTGCTTCGCCCTTAGGGCGAAACTGTGACATTTTTATAACAGCGCCCTTCATTATAATGGCACCATCGCCCGCTTAAGGGGACGCTAGCACAAACGCGTTAGAAACGTGCAGTACTCTCTAGTAAGGGAAAGAGGCCACAGCGTCTTACGCAGCCGTTTACACATGCCGGAACGTGCACCGCGTTTGCCGACGCCATCGCATGACTCCTGAGAGACTATAACCCCCGTATTACAGTGTACTAGAATTCTAGTACACTGTACCCGTATTCATAAACGCTCCTCGACTTGAACTTGACTGCCACCGCCTTCAACGCGTTTCGAACTCGCTGCCCAAGGCGGTGGCATGTCAAGTTCAAGTCGAGGAGCGTTTATGAATACGGGGGTAAGGCGGAGAGGCCACAGCGTCTTACACCAGCTTCTTACACGGGCCGCGACGCGCTAGCACAAACGCGTTAGAACCGCGCAGTCTTTCGTCAATGTTGGGTATTTATTGTCATCGTGGTGCATGTGTCCATGTGCGCTTCGTGGCGTAGTGGTTAGCGCCGCGCGTTCGGAAGCGAGGGGTCCCTGGTTCGATTCCGCGCTACGGACACAACTTTCGGAATTTTTTTTCTCATAAAAGTACACGTGGCTACCTACTACTACTACTACTACTACTACTACATACTACAGAGGAGGGACAGACCCACACCCTAAGGAGCTTCGCCCCTAAAAGGCGAAAGCTTGCACTAGGCCACGCAAAGCTCAAGACACAGCGAAGCTGGCCGAGTGATATCGAGCGGCTAGCCTTCAACGCGTTCGGCGTCGGCAAGCAACGGCGTTCTTTGCACTGTGCCAACCTCGGTTAGCCTGCCTGCATTTGTGGCATGCCAGGAACGCTGTCGCTCGTAGGCGCCGACGCGTCAAGCGCTAGTCACGCGAAATGTCGCCAACGCGTTCGGCGTCGGCAAGCGACAGCGTTCTTGGCACTGTACCAAACTTGGTTAGCCTGCTTGCATTTGTGGCATGCCAGGAACGCTGTCGCTCGTAGGCGCCCACGCGTTCAGCGCTAGTCACGCGAAATGTTGCGAAAGGGAAGGTACCTCCGAAAATAATCGCTCCAGAATACCTACCTACATGCGTAGTTAAGTTAAACCAAGTTAAGACCTAGCAGCAGCCAAGTTCATACCTAGCAGTAGCAGCCAGTAAGCTTCGCTGTGCCTAAGCTTTGCGCGGCCGAGTGCAAACTTGCCTGGTTCTTTTCTTTCTTTTTTAACACGAAAGTGTTTTATTCCGGGGTCCACCAAGACTTCAGTGACGTATTTCCGTCACGGAAATACGTCAGCTTACAATGTACACGAACATAATACAAAGAAAGAAACCAGAAGAAAAAGTTCCACAAACATGCAAAATTTGGAAATCGAACCCACGACCTCTCGGTCCGCGACGATAGATCGCCGAGCGTTTAACCCATTGCGCCACAAACGCAATTGCAGAGAGCTACACAGACGCGCCTTATATATCTAACACTCCTCCGTGTACCTGCGCTCTTGCTCGGGGCGGTGCCGCCGCCTACGAGCAGAAAAGAGAAGTACTGCATTATGACACTAACGCGCACCGACAGTGAACGCTTCGGTGGTCTCATCACTACGACTATAGTGCCTAGAATATACTTACTAGTGTGCCGACCGCCGGGCGTTTCTAATGGGAGACGCTGGCACCGCCGGTGATGCCTTCCGCCGGAGGCCACCAGACGGCGACACTGTTTGGGACCGTGCTAACCGAGCGGCGCATCGCGCGTCGCTTGCGCTTCGGATGCACTTTGGATGCGCGTTCGTAAGCGCAGTCGGTTGCGGCGCGTTGTAGCTTTCGAGCAAGTAGCATGTGGTGCCGCCGCATGTCATTGAAGACACGTTTCACTTTCGTGTTCTATACCGATTCCTATATAAGAGGGATCAACCACATTTTTTTTAAGTCACCTCAGCTAGCATATAGGGCCCTTCTTTGGAAGCAGATCAAACCTTGATTCAGGCTGATAAATTGCCCGATTGGAATGCCTCGGAACTTTTCGCTGAGAGCAAATTGGCTGGTAGAGCAAAATCGAATGAGCTCATCAGCACGCACACGCACTGCTTGACGAGTCAATAAGCGCGAGCCTGATGGCCAAGGCGTGGTCAAGGCCATAGTATTGCCGAAAGTGATCGTCGCAGAAAACGTCCCCTGGCACACTTCCTTTCGCTGTTGTTCCGTGGATTTTATTGTTAATATAATCTGTTTTTGTTCAAGACACCATCATTGCACTGTTTCTTACATTTCACTTACTGTGCCAATTTTGTGTATACTTTTATGAGTTGATTTGCTGCTTCTGCCAAAATAAACAAATCAGGGGCTGTGGGCTGGTCAAGCTACATGTGAGCAGGTTTTTTCCCTCCGTCCTCCCATCTAATATGTATGATGGCAAATAAACTTATTATTATTATATGCCGCTAAACCTCGTCGTCCTTTAACAATTGGTCAACACGAGAAACACTAAAAGAACTTAAATATTTCGCATGCGCTATTTACCGCACATCCTATTACTTCATTCTCTCCGTTGTTTCAATAAGGGCCAGTATAATGGGGCGATTCCTCCCGCTCAATTCTATGCAACTGTTATCATCCACCTTTCATGGGTGGCTGATAACGCCGATAACAAAGACGGAGCGGCACTCTGACTATTGTCGAAGTGCGCAAAGGAGCAGTATTGGAATCGAATGGCCAAGATTACACAGGCATTACATTACACAGGCCAAGATATATCGGCCTAAGTCAGGACCACTGTCTTTGATCTACCTACGTTGCTTAAGGCATATTCACGCATTCTGTCTGCATGGAACATCGATTATTTGTCAGTAGTGTGTTACAGGTCACCAATGTTCCTTCACGCACGCGACTACATAGGTGGAACTTTCATGGAAATCTTGAAAGAAAGTACGTACTTGGATGTTCCACCAATGGGTGGCTCTACAACTACTCTATGGAAGATCTTGCGCTCAAATCAATGCTTTAAGCTTTGGTTAATTATTCATTGCTAATCAGTGATGTAAGCTCATAGTCAAGATACCTTGAGTTGCTCAAGAGGACAGTGAACAAAAAAATTTGTCGCAGCTTCACCCGAAAGGCGAAGCACCAATTGCGATAGCAAATTAGTAGGGAGCTATACGGAGTAAGGATAGTAGTTTTATCAGCTGTATAAACTTGGACATGCAGCAGCACCAGCAACGCTCAGAACTAGCTGTTGTCGACGCCGTCGGCGTTTTGCCCGCGTTCCCACCGAACGCGCGCGTCGTTTTTATATAAATACGTATTTGGTGCCGCAGCTAAACGTCGCCTTCCCTCCCGTCCCCCCACAGCCTTTCGCGCGACGGAAAAAGTTGCGTTTGCTCTCTATATATGGAAAGGAGGAAAGAGACGCTTAATTCTTCAGCCCTTCAGGGAGCACGGCGCAGAACGCGTGTTTGCTCTCCGACGTGCGTTCGCTCCCCGTGAAAGCGCGCGTCCCTCGCGCCCTTTCACTCGCACATAAAGCGTCCGGAGCGCGACGACGATTTCATCGCCGTTGACGTCATACGGAACCTCACGGCGACGGCGACGCCGACGGCAGAAATCTGCTTTGGAGTGTCCATATAATTGCTATCGCAATAATATTAGGTTGGTTGCATTCTCGTAATGCACGCGTGGAATTTTTAAAGGTTTCGCACAGTTTAGCTGAAACACACTATATCTACGGATTTTGGACGTGATTTATTGCTTTATTACATACGACAATGATGCGCTCACTGGCGCTACTTCGTCGGTCGGAATTCCACACTATAGAAGCCGGACCATCCTGTTGCATAAACACATGCATTTTCCTGAGATTGGTGAATCCCAAATATAAGCAACTTAACAACATAAAAGAAACCCATAAATATTATGCACAATTTCTTGGTATAGGTGTGTGTCCTTTATAAGTACGTATGGAGCCGACCTTATACAGGTTTTAGGTGCTGATTTATTGTTTGACGACGTAGAGTTGAGTTCACTGGCACTAAATAGTCTATCGAAACTACAGCGCACTACCCGGCCCGACGTAGGAAAATTACAGAGATTGATTCTAATGATGTGTTCCATTAAATATACTGGTGTACAAACATTCGAAATTACGAATACGAATAGAACATTCTCTTCTATTCCATTCGCCATTGATTTGGGAATTCACTATTCGAAGTTGTCGAATATTCGTTGCTTTCGAATATACAAGAGGCAAAGCATTGATTGGAGCCTGGAGGGAGAGAGAACGACAGATGTGAGCAATGTTCCGAATAATACTGGTGCAGGTTATCTGAGGTAGTTGCGCATGAGGCACCAGTTCGTGAGCGAACGCACGAGGCAGCTAACTCCAGCTCAATAATTTCCAGTCATTCAAGAGCAATGAGTGGCTTTTATTATTTCATTTTTCATTGCATTTATTTCTGAAAGTTGCCAAGAACAACTCTACGGCTTACTATTGGCGCACTTGTGTTACACAAAGAACAGAAAACAGAAAAAAAGGCACAAACCTGGAAGAGCAGTAGTACAAAATGCAACAAAAAATTGAATTAAATCAGAGACAGAAGCCAGACAAACAGCAATTACAAGAGCTGAAAATATCAAGATTATACCGCAAGGTATTAGGTTGTGTTACAAGACGTCTAATGGCGTTAGAGGTGCAAGCTGAATACACATAGAAAACGCTGGGATTTCGCGAGTTTGGCCGAGGCACGCCAAACGTTACGGCCGATGGTAACCGCAGACAGGAGAAGTGTTTGTGAATTATTTTAGACAAGAATAAGTAATCGTTATATCTTCACCTTACTTATAAGGGCTAATATTGTGCATGCGCAGTACATGCTCATAGACACGAAATACACGTCGTTCCGGAAATCGATCGTACAGGATACGAATAAAACGTCGCTGAACTCATTCAACTTTTGCCCCATTGGTCAAATCAAACAGCTCCATACAACAGAACTTCGTGCGGACAAAATACGAATACAACAGAACAACGCAGTTGCGATTCGTAACATTTTTTGTCATTCTTGATATGAGACCTCACTTTCTGAAGGATACAATATCAATGCTTGGAGCACGTTCTTGGAAAGTTAGTCGGGAGTCAACCATTATTCCTAAGTCGCGCGTATAAATCCCTCTCTTCAAAGTAATGTTATCAAGTAAGTATTCGTATAATTAAGTGGGCGTTTTGCGACTAAAGGGAACAAGTGTCTTAGTTGGATTAATACGAAAAAAAGGTGGAAACACCACCACTCTGCGACATAATTCACATTTTCCTGTAATAATTCACAATCCTGCGCTGATTCCAGTTCACGGTAAAGTTTAATATCGTCACCGTACAAAAGGAGACGCGGCTGACGCAAACATTCTGCAAGAAGATTAACAAAGATATTGAAAAATCATGGGCCTAAGATAGACCCATGCGGAAAACCCGAAGTTGATACATAAGACAAAGAGTACTGCAGTGTGCCTAACTGCAGCGGCTTTGCGGTCGCCTATTATACAACTTGTTCCGGTTTCTTATTTCGCCAGTCTCGCAATGTAGGCATCCCTTTGAAACAACGTACAGTGCTGTAGTATCACACGTCTCTCCAAGTACAAGTGCAACGCAGTACGTCCATCTGGTAACATGATGTTCCCTTGTTTCAATACTGTTGTTGCCACGGCGCCCCAGAGAACTGAAAGTAGTTATTTATAATTTACAAGCTCCTCAGTTGCTAAATATGAGGGGTAGTGCATGCAAGTGTCAGTGTAAATCACCCTGGTTTCTTTTTTTAACAAACGAACCCCGTGCAAGCTTCATGTATCACTTTACTTCTAAAATGAGAAAACATTGCATTTTCGATTCAATATTTCATCGGTGGTTGGTTTTCTTAAACATTCGTGTTCATTTCGATTCTGAAATTTCAGTATTCGAACACCTGCAATTAACGATTATGTCCTTCTGTTACCAAAATTTTTAGTCTTTATGCGCTTGCACTACAAAAGCAATCTATCATAGAAAATTTCAAATCACGGCACGGAATTTGCTTTAGGATATTTGCCTTATATGTTGCCATTTCGTATCGATACTGCACCAGCTTGCTGTGATCCGTTCATTCAAACCCGCCGCGATGGCTCAGCGGCTATGGTGTCGCGCTGCTAAGCATGAGGTCGCGGGATCGAATCCCGGCCGCGGCGGCCGCATTTCGTTGGGGACCAAATGCGAAAACGACCGTGTCCTGTGCATTGGGGGCGCGTTAAAGATCCCCTGGTGGTCAAAATTAATCCGGAGTCCCCCGCTACGGCGTGCCTCATAATGAAAACGTGGTTTTGGCATGTAAAACCCCAGAATTCAATTCAGGTTCACTCAAGCCCTATTCGCACGTCTCTCGACGCTCTAGCGGTAGCGCTGGTGATGAAGGGCCCCTCTGCATTCCTTTACAGGCCTTCAAACCCCTTTACGCTGAAGGTACTCACACACCATTGGCTAGCTTCACATCACAAGTGGATAGTTCTTATTCGTAACTCAAGGTCCATGGCCCAGTAAACGGGCCAAGAACATTCGCGCGGTACTGTCATCTTCGTCTCGTAGTACCGTTGAAGTGTAATATAACAATTTTCGAAGTCAATTTTGGCACAGTGTTAATCATATAAAGCACAAATGTACAGCTTTCTCAGAAACAACAGCGCATTTTAAGTGCCATCGGGTAATAATCGATTTGGCTTTCATTACGTGTCTCTCGCCAGACGCGTTCGTTTCACAAGAGCCTCTCATATCATCAGTTATCTACGCTGTCAGACTTATTCAGGCATTTTTCTAAAGTACTTCAGCAGCCTTTGTTGAGTGCTGCATACGTTTTCGGTTGCACAGTCCACAGTACAATGTTGTGAGCACTTGGGCGATTAGCTGGAGCGCCCGGTTCTTGCAAGTGTGAGGAGGCCGCGATATACCTTATTCCTGGTACAATTTTCTTTCCTCCTTTGCTTGAAGAGGCCAAATACACAGACAAGAACAATAGAAAACCCAGAACGATACCAATACATGGCGTCACATTTGATGAAAATAAAGGTAGCGCATAAGTGCCAGCCGAAAACGTGGACGGGATGTTCAGCGGAAGCGGGAGAAACAAATTGCAGGCGATGGAGCGAAGCACACAGCGTTAGCCTGAGAACTGGCGCGGGTGGCACTTAAAGGCGGCCCTTAGAGTCACGGAAAGGTTGCCCTGGGAGCAATGTGTGGCGGCGGGATAAGTCGCCCAGGGAGTACAGCAGCGCCTGAATAGCGCACATCTATAAGCACGAAAGTGATTACGAAGGCAAAGAAGTGCAAGCTAACGAAGAAAAAGATAGCGAAGAAGTCTCCAAACATTCTATGTAGAGCATTGCGATGAGTTTAGAGTGAACGTATCAGGTCAACAGCCCCGCCCACTCCCCCCCCCCCCCAATTGCCCCTCTCACACATAAAAAAAACATAGCGAGAGAGAAAGCAAACAAAAGAAATATAGCGATGAAGCCAAAAGGGGCCGTGCACAGCGTCAGCGAAAATGAAATCCTGGTGAAAAACGGCGGGAGTACTGCTTTAGGCTGCGTAGGTGATGAAGGAAAAAAAAAAGGACAGAAAAACCCGGTGTACAAAGGAACGTTGAAAAAAGGCAAAAAAAAAACAACTAAGAAAACAAACGGATATTGTAAAGAGAGAGCGGAAAATCAATACAGTCGACTGGCTTTTCGCCAGCACGTCCCCAGCGTATAGCCTTCACTTCTTTCGCCGTATGTATTTCGTCTGTCTGAGAAGGAAAATGTAGCGGCGCTGAAACGCTGTGCTGCGCTCAGCGGTTGTGTCGGTGGCCAGGCGTGGCTGCAACGCTCTACCAGTGTAGTGAGTCGGTCAATCGCGAGATGATAAAGCGGGCTTCGTGTCGCTAGAGAAAGGTGCGAGGGCGAGCAGGCGCGGAGTATACGATTGTGCATAGGAAGTGAAACGTGTTTTGCTTTTTCTCTGATGACTGCCGCTAGCTAAGCCGCTAGCACGTGTGCCTGCATTCGCATGCAGAGCTGACACGTGACCCTTTGCAGCGGATGTATCGCGCCGCTCTATGGCGGCACAGAAGTCATCGTAGTGAGAACCATTAGGTTAGAAACGGGACGCTTTCCCACTAATAGAGTGTGCTTGCTCGCGATGTTGTCCCGGCACATTCTCGATTTACTCTTCGATTTACTGAAGAAATGAAAGCTGGTAAATAAAGCGGACCTTCCACTGAGTGTACGATAAGAGTGCACGATAAGGCTTCATTCAACTTGATTTCAAGAGGCATAAAGTACGCGTTCTAGATTAGACAATAAACTTGTATAGGGTATTCCAGGTGCAATCGAAAGTGTAGGTGTCGCACGGCGTCACGTCGGCTGCTGGTCGAAGCGAGCACACTACAACCACCACTGCGTGACGGCGCTATCTATGCCTACAGCGTGCGCAATCCAATAGCTATAGTTCTGGCGTCAATGGCTTCGCCTGGTGAAATAATACACATTTGGAAGACAGCACGGTGGCCAAGCCTTCATGAGCGAGCACAACGACAGCTCAGGAGACGGAATGCTGCGGACACCTATCGGACTGACGGCTGCCCAGCTGACGCTGCAAGAAGCGCTACTAAAGAAAAAAAATTTTGACTGGAAAAACTGTACCATAACACAAAGATGTGCCTTGCTATTTGAGCCCCGAGCCGGTTGCCCAAGGACAAAGACATACCGGATCAAATATTCGGAACTAGATGAGATATGTGCATGCTGCGGCAAAAATCTGGGGACCCCTCAGCACGTCCTAATGGAATGCGAAGCGATTCACACAGTGACGCCCGTAGGTAACGTTCACCTTCCAGAAGCGCTTGGGCTTAAAATGGACCGAAGCATCAACCGGTCAGCAGTAGAGATAAACAAGAGACGTTTACAGCATTGGTGGAGAAAAAGCAGGGAAGAGATTTATACGATCAGGGGCGGTATTCAGTAAGACTCTACCTAGTGGACTGCCCATTTGGGCTGTCGCTCATTGGCTGCTGCTTGATGTGCAGGAAGGTGCCAGCCAGTCTCCTTCCTGCACGTCAAGCAGCAGCCAATCAGCGATAGCCGAAATAGACAGTCCACTAGGTATACTCTTACAGAATACCGCCCAAGATTTCTTACAGTCAAGGGTAGCGGTAAAGCTAGATTTTGAAGAGGAAAAAGTTAAGCAGATGTATATAAAATTCTAGATAACATACATGAATATCATACCTGATTAAATGAAGTAGGCTAGGTGACTATTTATCACTGCCCCGTTTCAAAGGGGATGCCATTAAACTGTCATAATCAACCAAACTGGACCCCCACCGCTCGAGCGTCCCTTAGTTTCGAGTAGTACAAGACATGCACGTGTGCTTCGGAAAGCACAGAAGCACGCTGGAGCCGCCGGTCTCGCTTTTGCTGCGTTTTGGATTCCGGCAAATTTCGGATGCTAAAAACTTTAGGCCAGGCACTCTTCAGAGAGGAGAGACGCTCTGCAACGCCAAGTACGTGTACGACGTGCAAGAGATCGAACGGATTGTTTCGGCATGCTGCAACTCGAACGTGCGGCAAGTATCATACGGCACTGAGATCCAGGGAAGTGCTGTGAGGCGTGTTCGCGAGGTTGTCGATAATAAATGCACGAACCGCTTGTTCTTAAAAGAGCCAAAATTATCAACTGATCTCCAATAAACGATGTAAACCCTGGATTAAAGGTCGAACGATGGCGGCTGGGTGCATTCGATCGGGCCGCCTGCCCGATGCCCGATGAAATACAATCAATAAATCGCACAAATACCTTTGGAGCAGGCACGACAGAGGCGTGTAATGTTCGCCATTAGTCTTTCGTAATTAAATCGTGTCAGTGTGCGGCGGCAGTTCGCAATTTCGCGAGCAGATGACATGGTTACAAAATGGCACGCAATTACTTAGATGTTCTGCTGTGTTGCCCAGTGTTAGCAAGGCTGTGAAACTGCATTGGCCAACGTGTTCTCTGGCCTCGGCGAGGTTTGAACACAACGCTTTATTCACAACACTTCTTCTGAGGTGAGTCGACAGCAGCCATATAGTAAGCGAGCAGCTGCTGCGGCTGCATGTTCCTGGCCACAGCAGCGCAAGAAAAATTTGGAGGACGCTTAAGCTGCGTCTTTAAGAGTGGAACGCGATAGCATTCAAAGATACCTGGCTGCTTATCGGGCTTCCCAGCAACTGCAACATTATTTTCCCTCCAACTTCGCCTCCGCGCGCGGCTGATGAGGAGGCGAGCGCCATGTTAGTTGGCTTATAAGACTGCTTTTCGTAACTTTATATGATAAAGCGCTACCGGGTATACTCTGAAGCCCCGTGAGTTTTTCAACAAACGGCTTAGTTGTTCTTAATACTCCCAATACCAGGAAGTGAAAATCGGTTGATGAAAAGCTTTACATTATCACGACCTGTTGCAAAAATAATCTATATTCGATTCTATTGCCGCTTGAAACTCTTCGGTCCCTGCATTCATTTCGGTCTCGAAAACTGCTATTCTCACATGCCTAGCTCGTAAGGGGCTGCTCGCGAACCCCTTCACGAAGCTGAGTCCCTTCAATAGTAAATGCCAGCGGACGAAACACACAGTCGAGATTGACAATGTGATGAAATAAACAGACCTGAAGGCATGGTGTCGAGTCGGTTGACGCAAGATAAGGGCCACTGCGGAACGTTGGCTTGCTTCCTGTAGCAGGCATAAAATAGGCTGATAATGACGCCGGAGAAAACGGCTTCATTTTAATTAAGTCTGCTGCGGTTGCGAAGAGGGCTCCTTAGTATTCCGTGATTTTAGGCGGATATAGATGCAGAAATTCTGCCAGAGGGCATTCGATCAACAGGGCAGAAAAAAATGCAATCATATATTGCAGTCGTGACAAATCCTCCCTCCACCCCACCCTCCAAAAAAGAAAGAGAAAAAATGAGCAGCCCTTTCCTTGTCGAGAGAATGGGGGTGAGCGAAGCTTGTGTGTGTATCTGACCTTCGTGGTGATTTTCTTTCTCTCTCTCTCTTTCTTTCTCCCTCTCCGTCTTCCTCTCTATCTCTTTCTTTCCCTCTTTCTTTCTCTGTTTCTCTCTTCCTTGCTCTCTCTCTCTCTCTCTTTATTTTTTGTCCCTGGTATGTGCCATTGAGCTTGGACCCTTTCTGCACAATCACCCGGATCGGCCCACTTTTCAGCGTGACACCACCACCACCACCACCACTACCGCCGAAACTTGTGAGCCTGGAAAAGTCAGGAAAAGAAAGAGTTCGTGTCTGTCACTGTTGACGGTAAACGACAAGTCACGGAGGATGCATCTCGGCTTAGTTGAGCCAGTCAGTTCCTGTCAGTGTCAAAAATGAAGAATACAAGTTTCTTCTCTGCTTGAAGCACGTCATACGTAAAGAACAGAATAAGCGCGATCAGTCATCAATAACCTGCGTACAGTCACATACCTGGATATTTTCACAGATTCCTTCATCTCCTAGTAATATTCCCATATTAAAGCGTGTAGTTAAACTTAACAGTTGTAATGCTGGAGTTTTACGTGACAAAACAACGACATCATTATAAGGGAGACCAGTGTGCGGGATTCTGGAGTAGTTTTGACCCCCTAGGTTTCTTTAACGTGCACATAAATCTAAGTGTACGAGCGTTGCATTTTGCACCCGTCAAAAAGCGGCCGCCGCGACCGCGCTCGAACCCCCGACTTCGAGCTCAGCAGTGCAACGTCAGAGACACGTGGGTCAAAGTGGGAAGTTTACTTGCTCTCGAGTGTCGTTTAGGTCTTTATATTGGCTTCTATAGTTTATTTACATGACATTTTTTTTCTAATTGTTAGTTCCTATAGATTACATATTTCTGTTTCTTTCTGCTATGCCTCGTATAACCCGATGTAATTTCCTTTTCTCAATCACCTGTATTCTGCTTGAAAGGCATAATAAATGAAACGATTACTTATCGTGCATCCACGTGCAAGGCAATAGAAGTCTGCGTGGCGATACACACCAATAATAACTATACAGGCGCACGTCTCAGGGTACACTGCATTCAAGGCGACGCTGCGTATCCTCACAACATTGCTTCTGACTAGCAGGCACACAATCAACCCCCTTTACATCCTCATACAGGTCTTGGCACTTACCGTAGGCCGCGCCAGGCAGACGGCTAGTGGCGCGAACATCTGGCGCTATAGATTCCCCCTTCTATAACATAGGTAGTGCCGTCCCGCATTGGTCGATATCGGTGCCACCTTCGCGATATTACGGCGATTCTAATCATCAGTGATGCCTGCTAGAATATTGGCCAATGAGAAAACGCACATACGTATGAGGAGTATTCTGTTTACGGGCCCTGTATCAGATAGATAGGAAGTCTGCCCGAAACGTTCGTGAAATACGTAAAAAAAAATCATTTCACAAGCTTTCAAGTGCACCAATGTGGACACCTTCAATATACAATAGAATCTCTTTGAACGGAACCTCGGGGAACCAGCAGAAATATACCAAAACTAGCAAAACATTGTTTATATAGTAGCTGCCGGCCACGCCCAAACCACGGGACAAACGAGCTGCTCATTTTACTTCGTATGGCTCAAAATATCTAGCAGTGTTAAGAGCGTGTGTGACATATAGTGCTACACCTCCGCACATGTTTGCGGCGACGAAAACAAAAACATAGCTCTTAACTGCTCCAGTCGGTGGCCACATGTCGCGTGGTCAAGCAGGGGACCCCAATTGTAGGAGGGCGCGCTGTAAGCTTTTTGAAATTTTGATAGTTCTTATTGTGATCATCTGCATTGGTGAGGCATGGTACCGCGAACTGCCCAGGTCTGTAGAGGTTATGCTTTAATAATCTATCAAATTTTCACATGCTGCATTCTGTGTCACCAATTTTTAAGGATGGCTCTGGATATATGGTATTATTATATGGCTCTATATGGTATTATATGGATGGCTCTGGATATGGTATTATTTCTGCGACAGGGGTCGCAGAAATTATACTTCCGATTCTGGATCTTTCTTAAAAATACTTTAGAGTTTGCTTATATGCTTCCGGTTAGAAAGAGTTACGAAAATTCTGTTAGCGATTAAGGTAGTTATCTTTCGCATTATCAAAATGCAAAGCCAGCCACACCAGAGGCTATTATTTCGTTTAAGCAGTAATTCTGTTTAAGCAATTCAGCTTACCGAGGTTTTACTGCACTCCCCATTAAACACAATACAGTCGTTCCAACTCTTATTCCATTCAAGGAGGCATCTTTGGAAGTCCTTGTCTGTTAAGCGCTTCAGCAGGGATTTCACTTGCTTTTGAATTGTTCTCACATCCCGGAAATACCGCCCCCGCACCACCGGTCTGTATTTGGTGAAAAAAAAAAACCTCTCAGGGGGCGAAACCCAGTGAGTAGGGCCATTCCAGCGCAGTGATGGAACTGCGCGCGCAAAACTAACCCACTATGAATGCCGAATGCGCAGGAACATTACCGATGTGCAGAATCCGACGCCCTTGTTTCGAGACACATGGTCGCTCACGGCGCACACGACCTCTATGGTGCTTCTGGATAGCCCCACGTAGGAACCTACATTGAGAGTTTGACCTTCACGTACGAATTCGTTGGGCACAATTCTATAGCAGTCAAAAAACACGATCAACACTAATGTTTTCTTTGTTCTTGTGCGCTTTTCCTGGCTTTGGCTCATCCTTTTTTTCCCCCAGTCCTTGTTCTGCAACTTCAGCTCGATATCATATTCGTGAATCCAAGCTACGTCACCGCTGGCGTCATTTTGCAACAAGTTATCGCTGTCGTTTGAAGATTACCAAATAATGCAACATCATATGGCAACGTTCTTTACCAGGCAACTTTTGTTCAGGAGTTAGCAGTTTCCGCACAATCTTAGCGCAAATCTGTTTCTTTTACAAGTTTTCAGCCAGAGTCCGGTGCACAGACAACTTTCTCTAACCAACAGCTTGTGATATCCAGGCAAAAATCATTCGGTGATCATTCAGCCCAAGTGATCGCACACGATCGAGGTTTTGATCTTCACACGAGGTACAGGGAGTCCTGATCGTCGTCCTTGGGGCGTTCACGGCATTCCAGAAAATGCTGCACTCACTTAAACACAGTTCTTTCCTTTAGGGCAATCTTTCCATAGGTATTTTGCAAGAGTTGATGACACATTTTTGCCCAATTTCATCTCTTTTTTTATGGCGATCCTTTGTTCTACCTGTTCGCCGATCTCCATTTTGACAGGGACAAAAATGAGTTGCATAAGAAGTGCACGCATAAAATTCTGCCTTGTCATACGGCTCTTAATTACTAGAGGCCCACCGGGCCTTCCGAGTGGAGAGAGCGAGAGAGCAACGCCGCTACACCCTCTCCCACCTTTTTGTTTACACTTTGCGTGGACTTACACGCAAGGTCCTTCATGCGCCCTAAGCAACGTGACCGTCGCACGTATGAGGTGGCATAACCTTCTCACTGGCGAGCAGGTTTGGCAATGGCTGCGGCATCCGGGGCATGGAGCAGACCGGGTTTCCATTGTTGCCGACACGACTAAGCATGACACACAGAGATAGTGACGAATGAAGAACCGGTACAGAGTTCCTTTTGTTAGAATTTAGTCCTTTTCGATCATCGACGGTATATATGTGCGGCGAATGCTGGTGACAACATAGGCGGAGAACCGCTCGGACCACGGGTTAAGCGCGAAAATGGATAGGATTGGAATAAGTGTGCTGCATTATCCCGGACCAAGATGCGTCTCCTGCGTCCGCGATTCACCGAGGGAGAGTTTTTAGCCTTGATAAGAGTAACCTCGGCTTATAAAAACAAGAAACAAATAGTAAATGTAAGTATTCCGAGCTGAATATGTAAACAATATTCTGCACTCGGGCAATTTAGAAGCTTTGGTCCGGCGAGGCTGCAACGGTTGTGAGGGAACGCATGCGTGAAGATTCTTTGTGTATTTACTCACGAAAGGGCGCCGGGACGTAAGTATGTAAACTTGATTTCTACAGGATATATTAGGGAACGCAGTCAAAAAGCCACGAAAGGTTTGACGAAGGACAATGCTCCGCAACCATGGAAAGTGAGGCATAGAGTATAAAAATGATGCACTTGGCCGTTTGAAAGCATCTAACATGTATATTCGTCTGTTGGTCTATTCTACTGCATGATCACTTATGACGTACACGAGTACAGCAATAAATACACTTGAATCATATAACAACAATAGATCTAACGAAATTTAAAAATCATGCGATAAATGATATTCGGAGTACAACTATTTGTATGCTACTATTATCACACGTGTTATGTATTTATTAGAAAGAAGCCCCATTTCGAACTGTACCCATTTTGTGAGCGGGAATAATTGGCGTCCACCCGCGTTGGAGCACGAAGCTAGAAAGGAAACCCTTACAGGTTTCTAAGAAAGCTTCGCAGTGGAAGAAAAACTCTTCCTGGAAATACCCAGGCTGTTATTCGTAATAGTCTTGTGAGGCTTGAGTAGCGTTCAAGGTCCAAAATAGGCAACAACGTTCTCACATGTAAAACATTCACGACGACTTTTGCTTCAGTTAAGTCTATATCATTGCTATGTAAATCTGCCTCCAGTGTGTGCATGGGCCATGCATCTTCCATTTCTGTCAGCCATGGTCGTCCTTTCCACCACACTGCGTTTGTCTTGAGAAACTGCAGCTGAACTCCACGTGTAAGGTAATCCGCAGGATTATCAGTCCCAGGACAATGTCGCCATTGGCTCTTGTCGGAACAGCCTTGAATTTCAGCCACCCTATTCTCGACGAATGGCTTCTATTTCTTCGGAGAGCCTTTTATCCAATGCAGTGTGACCGTGGAATCCGCCCAAAAGAATGTTTTTCACGTGGACTTCTCAAGGGCAGTCTTCAGATATTTCGCTAGTCTTGCTCTGAGCAAAGCGCCAAGAAGCTACACTCTTGGCAAAGTCACTTTCTGCATAGGCGCTATTCGTGACTTCGCCATTATGGGGTGGCTATGAGAACAGTTCTCTTGGTCAAGAAATTTCAAATATGCACAAGTTCCACATGCTGCAGTCAGACCAATGTCTGACTTGCATCACAAAATATATGAAGCTGCATGGAGTGACTTTCGAGCCCAGTCTTGACCCAACGTGGGATAGTCGTAGAAGTAAGGTGCTGCAGATTTAGCACCAATTTTGCCACTGTAAAGCAAGGTCCGAAGGCAAATCTTCTTCCCATTCTACCTGTCTCTGCCACAACTCCTGAAACAATATCTTGGCTTGAATGCAGAAGAGTTTAACCATTCCAAGCGGATCAAATATCCTTGACACTGCTTGCAGAACATATCTCTTACACGGCTTTTGATCTTTTCTCAAGAAGCATAGCGCTGATTTTGCGGCTACTGTCATCTTGTCTGTTAGAGGATCCCACAAGAGTCCCAATATCTTGACAGCTCCCGAGGGGGCGCTATCTCCTTCAACCGTGGCAATAAGATCTCTCAGCAGTTTAGAATTTGATGACCATTTTCTTGGTCGCATTCCAACGTCTTCCATTATAGCATTTGCATCTCTGTATACTTTTTGAGCGGTATCCTCACTATGTGCTCCTATAAGAAGGTCATCAACGTAGAAAGAAGCAGCAAGTAACTTGGCCATTTCTTCTGTTTGATCCTTTACTCCATGCAGGTGGTGTTGGAGTGTGGCGTTGAGTAGGAATGGGCTTGCTACTGTTTCAAAAGGCACCCTTGTCATGCGCCATTCCTCTATTTTAGGATCGGGTTTTCTATTAGACGGTATATCCTTGAACCAAAGGATCCTGAACGCATCTCTGTCTTCCGTTTTTATGCTAATGTGGAGAAAGGCTTTCTCTGTGTCAGCCGTCAGTGCAATACGGTTCATAAGAAAACGTATGAGAAGAGCAAACAAGTTGGCTAGTAGCTTTGGTCCTTTCATTGAGGGACGATGAATCAGGATCGTGAGGGGATATGCGTCAAAAACTACTCGTACTCGAGTAGTTGTAGACTCGCTAAGCACAACGGCATGATGCGGCATGTAGTAGAGCTTAAGGGTTGCGCCTCAATTTGGCTAGGTACTCTCTCGGTGTGACCCATCTTCATATAGTTCCTGATGGTGGTATCATAGTCTACGGCAAAATTTGGATTGTTCTTCATTTTCTTTTCGAGACA
Organism: Dermacentor silvarum; assembly: GCF_013339745.2. NCBI lineage: Eukaryota > Metazoa > Arthropoda > Arachnida > Ixodida > Ixodidae > Dermacentor > Dermacentor silvarum. Next base: position 205,036,484 of record NC_051157.2, on the reverse strand, counting down.
CATCAGTCGCTTCCGTGCTTGCAATCGGTTATCTTCTAGTTGTCCACAGCTTTCTTTCCACTTGGTAGCGACCGTTGACGAAGGCGATATCGTGTTCGAATTTTTCTAGCACCATATTAGGTTCCTTATTTGGAGTGTTGTCGACTGGCGCAATCCCGATGCTCTCTAACTCCCAGAACTTACGAAGTAGATCGTCGATAGAGTCGGTAGATGCACTTACTCGCATACACATGCGTTGAGTGCTGCTTCCAAAGAGGTGTTAAACGAAAGTGGTCCTTGTAACATCCAATCAAATGCAGAACCGAGCGCCACCAAGTCTGCCTGGCCATGGTATCGTTTCATTTCGCCGGACATGAATTCCCATAGCTGGTCAGTACCAATTAAAAGGCTAATACCAGGAACAGCAGCCATGCCTGGTAACAACAGCTTATCAGCAATGAGGTGTCCGTCGCTGTAACAAAGTCATGCTCGAGTGGTACTTGAACAACATCCTTGCAGATGAACGGTACTTCAATGGCCTGTAACAGGTATTCCCGAGTGTCATACTGACTGCGAAGTTTTAGTTCGACAAGGCGATGTTGGATGGTAACCAAGCTTGTCTGTCCAAAAGTATTTAGCTGTAAAGTCACCGATCCCAGTTATTTCAAGCCAAGTGTCTTGGGTACGTCTTCACGAATGAACGTGCGCTGGCTTCTGCTGTCTATAATTCCGCGAATGTAGGCCCTTTGCTTTTTTATTGCGATAGCAATTATATCGACACTTCAACGGGATTTTTGCCGTCGGCGTCGTCGTCGACGTCGCCGTCGCCTTCAGGTTCCGTATAGATTCCAAGGGCGATAAAATCGTCGCCGCGCGCCGTACGAGTAAAAGCGCGCGGGGGACGCGCGCTATCACGGAGAGCCAACACACGGCGGAAAGCAAACGCGATTGTTGCCCAAAAGGCCGTGGGGGTATGGGGGGGGGGGGGGGGGGGAGGCGGGGCGACGCTGTGCTACGGCACCAAATGCTTATCTTGCAACCCAGCGCAAGGAGAACTGGCAACGCAATCTCCCACGCGAAAGCAAAAAAAAAAAAAAAAAGCGGGGAGGCAGCGCGGGAGGGTCGGCAGGTGCAGCTTCTACTCTGCCAACAAATACGCTTGCACTGGCTGTGGTGCCGTCGCCCGCACCGGCTCTTTATCTCCACCACGGCTGGGCTCGACTGGCGCGCGCACTCGCTTCTTAAGAAGCGAGCGAGCGCGCGCGCCAGTCGAGCCCGGCCGTGTCTCCACACGGCTCTGACCTTTATCCGCTGTCCATTCGCCGCTCAGTTTCCGTTGAAGCGATAGACCACACGATTCTTCGCCCGCTGCAGCGGCCACGCCAGCGTTTTGACAGTCGTTGTCTGCGGTCATTCAGTGTGATCTATTCATGTTTGCTTGTGCGCGATGACACCACGCTTGTCAATTGAGTTAGAAAGCGGTTGGGTCCAAGTTTATGCGGCCGATAAAACTACTCTACTATCCCTACTCCGAATAGCTCTCTACCAATTTGCTATCGCAATTGATGTTTCGCCTTTCGGGCGAAACTGCGACATTTTTTCCGATGATCCATGCCCGAAATGTCTGCAACAAAACCTCAGCATCCACGAACGAACGAGAGCTGGTATGAAGACTGGTCATGGTTAGGGGACTTTCTTGTTCCGTCTTCTTAGGTTTCCACTTGGGATCGCACATTGAAGAGATGTGTCTTCCTCTGCATGTTCCGCACTTCACTTTTCGATAACAGTCTTTAGCAAGATGTCCTCTGACGGTGCATCGATAACATCGATTCTCTGTAGCCAATTTCTTCAACTTTTCTTCATGGTTCATGCTGCTGCCACAAACTGGAGTTGAGTGCTTCGCAGACCCTCAGAAGAGACAGTCCTTGTCTTTAACTTTCGAGGAAGATTGCAGGACAGCTGCTGCTGGTAAGGTGCAGTGCAATTTTCTTCTCTCCTCAGGTGGTTTAGCACATTCCTTTCCTTTAAAGTCATGAACTCCACTTCTTTCTCGACTTTCAACTTCCACGCGAAGATAGGTCAAGAGTTCTTGCAACTCCTCATCGGCTGTCGCTGTCGTTGAATCTTGCTGTCGTACAGAGCCTGAACTGTCGATAGCAGACGGTGATGACTTTGAAATGGCTTCTTTTGGCTAATAGCCAATGACAATGTCTGCTGGCAATGCCTTGAATTAAATGTCCGTCATCATAGTTGCATAGCTGGCAGGACTGACGTTTAGACCTTTCAGGCCTCTGATATGACACTGCACATAATCAAATAGCCTTCGAAGATTGTATACATCTTCTGAGGAAGCAACTGCTGGTAGTGTGCGCAGACGGCGTAGATGCTCCTGCAAAATGCGACGCTCATCGCTGAAACGACTCTTTAGAATTTCGATGGCGTCGTCGTAGCACTCGCCTGTCGCTTGTAGACCAGAAATTGAAGCTGGTGCTGTACCACTAAGAAGATTCTTCAGATATTTAAATGGTTATCCTTTCGTGAGCTTTTCGTTTTCATGCACAGACGCCTTGAATTGCTCCCAAAAAGCAGGCCAGTGACAAAGCTGCCCGTCGAATGTCTGCAACTGTAGAATTGGAATATTGATTGATTTGTGCTGGTCGCGATCATCGAGTGCAGGTGATGAACCTGCAGGTGCAAAAGGGGCAGTCGTAGAACACTGATTTTGATGGAGTAGCGGCTCTCGAGCCTTCAGCTCCCCCAACATTCCTCGCGCAGCATCTTGATAAGTCAACACAGTTTCAAATTCTCCCACGAACTCGGCCTCGGGGATAGCTTCTTCTAGATCGGCGTTAAGCTTGTCCAAGTACTCATTATTTGCGTGTAGTCGTTCGATCAAAGATGAAATCTGCACTGCCGGAGCTTTCAATCACGGCTTTTACTTAATTGATGAGACGCGTATTCATTTGGCGTCGCGCTGTTCGCTTTTCTTTAAAGACCTTGAGGTGGTTCATCTTGTGTTTCAACAGTGTGTGACCTCGCTCACCTTCTCAGATGCACGCTGTGTTGGTGTCTCGTCACGGCGAAGGGTAATGGCGGATGGTCCACTCAGGTCGTACCGACTGGCTTTCGGAGAAGGTTTCCGCTGTCCTTACGACGTGCTGTCTTCACTTTCAAAGTTCCCGATGAGCACTCCAGGCGTGTAGAGTCCCAGCGAGCACTCCCGGGGGGTTTCGGCATCAGAATATAGAATAAGTGGTCATGGCCTATGGTGGAACACAACTGCATTTACATTATTTACAGTAATTGGATCGAATGAAGTCCATGGCGGACGCTGTTTTTCTTCTACTTTGTCGTCTTCTCCGTGCGTCCGTGCTCCCGAGTGCCGTGCAGTTGGATTCTTCTTTTTCTCTTCTAAGAAGGGTAAATAGTCGATACCCCGCTTCCCCTGACACCGCTATCTCGCACGATTCTCTACTCACCACTTACACGGACATCCTCCAGTACTACTGACTCGGAAGATGCATATATCCTCCCGCACACCGCGATCTAACAAAACGATGGCGCAAACTACAAACAGACAGCTTCCCACACATCCTCTTATACCGTAAAATCTTTCCGCAACAGATAGCGACTAGGTGCAAACACTGCTTAGCTGCCACTCTCATACACATGGCGTGAACTTGTACGGACTACAACACAGGCAACGCAAACACCCCTTAGTCGTGGGAGTCCCTCCTACGTACCTCCGAACCCGCAGACCAACGCCGGCTCATCCAGCACGCGGTGGAGGCCGCACTGGATGCCAGCGCAACCGGTCCTCGGACTGGTCCCCTCTTCTTGGGCGAAATAAAGAGTTCACCAGCACCACCACTTCCTGATTGCTCCGCCACAGTATCTAAGCATTCAAACGCCCCCAAATTCTTCGCACGAGAGTGCGTGGATCTCATGGAGCTACAATAGTGGGTGTTCGATGACGAATTCGCCCCCGCCACGCGATTGCGCAGCCTTTTGTATCGGCGCCATTGTATGACCGGTGAAAGTCCGACCACCATCTAACGGGTGAGGGAACACAAGAAGGCTGTACGCTTCCAAAGGTAGAAATTTCCCGTCACCTATTCATGCCTCCAGTGGCACCCTGCGTTCTCCACACTACCGCTTTATTATGCTGTCCTTCAGTGTCATATACTCAGTTTCCTGGAGCGATGTGTTCTGGTGAAAAATATCGAATTCCCGATGCTGATCTCAATGCTCGCCTACGTGTATGCTTAGCCTACGACACACCCTTTAGGACCTAGCGTCGTTCCTTCTAATGTCCAATTTTGCGTCGGCTTATGAGTACGAATAATTCACAGGGTCTCTTATGTTATTCTTAAGACAACTTGACCGAGAGAGCCCAAGTGCCGATAGATTAAAGACGGACATAGGATGTCCACATCCCACTTAATTCACTCAGTTTACTTCGCTTAGTCATCCCTCTTAATTTGCTTAGTCTACTTCGCTTAGTCATCCACTTATTTCGCTTCCTGATCCCTCTTAATTCGCCTACTCATCCTCAATTTGGTTAGTCTAATTCGCTTAGTCATCCTCTTAATTCGCTTAGGCATAATTCTTCTATTGCCTTTAACTCACCTGAGTCATCCGCTTAACTCGCTTACATCCTCCCTCTTAATTCGCTTAGTCATTCACTTAACTGGCTTTATCACCGATGTTAACTCCATTGCCTTTAGCTCGCTTGAGATGTTTTTGTAACCTTCGCGTAGCCGACGCGTTGTCGCTTAAGGACTTTGAAGGCGGACTGAACAATAAGACGTATAAGGCTTTCGCCTTAATAAATATTGCATATTTATTCCCGAGTAGTTACTTCTGCTGAAGTTGAATAAATGTTCAACTTCAAGGTATCGTACTAAATCTGCAACATTACAGGCGATTGCTAACGCAGATCTTCACAGTCTCAGAACTCGCGCATATCGCTATCTGAATAGTGCGTTTTCGGTAGACGGTGCTCCTCGCCATCCAGATAATCCATTACCAAGCTCTCAAGGTGAGTCCGTGTTTTAGAGCGTATCGTACCGCCGTCCGCTGGTCCGCGTTGTAGCATTCACCTGTGTGGTCTGCTCGCTAGACAGCTGTGTAAGCTCAAATATGTTACGCACTCTGACACACTGTCTCCTCGAAGCTGCCTTCTTTATAGTCTGCACCAGGATTCGAACAGGGCCTAAAGGAACTCACAACTGGCCAGAATGAGTTCTGAGACATTGATAGAAATGGATAGACCACGATTTAGAGTGATTGAATCGAGCACGCTGTTCTTGATTCACGTAGGAATTATAAATTTAAGTTAGCAAAGAAAATCTCAAAAACCAGTAAGTGGCGCGAGGTGGCGGTGAAGCCGTGGTACTTCGGAAGAAGTATATGAAACTGTACGTAAGTAGGCTGTTATTAGGTACCTCATACTTCTTGCTTAAAATTGCAATTAGTATATTATTAGGCTTTGCACTTCCCTCTATGCGTATTACGAAGTAAAAGAAGTCCACGCTAACGGGAAGCGCTCGCGTCTATCAATGCATGGCGGCACACATGATTGCTGCTGTACGCGTGCTAGATACTGAGCACGCATGTGAGCAAAAATCCTTTGTTATATCTCGCTCAGGTTTTCGAGAGACTACACGCACTGGAAATCAAAAGCGCACACGTGCCTATGGCAAAACACTAAACTGCGCAAGACGTGTAAACACGTCGATTCACATTACAGAACCTAACTTGTTTAGGAAAAAAAACACTTGACTTGTTCATGCCAAAGCTGTAGGACAGGAAACCACGAAAGCACGTAACTATTATTGTACAAATAGCTTAACACTTCGGAAAACAACAACGGCAGGGAGATCGGCTTGATAAATCAAACAATACTTTCTTACAGCTACGACTGCACTTGTCGTCTGCCTCCCACCAATGCCGGAATATAATCGCTATCACGCTCACCTATCACGGTTTCCAGAAGGCTTCCTGTGAACGACTGCATCCTCAGTGCAGATCGAAAAATTCTGATAAAAATGTTGCACGGCGTGTTCCACGTTACCACTGCATGATTCGACACACTGACCGGTAAGCTGTCCATAGCACTAAAAAATAGGTGCCATAAAAATTGGTTGTCAGTACCTCAACGTTACGAATAGCGGCTGTTCAGCGAAACGTTTGCAGACAGCTTTGACGGGCGTCGGCCATTATCGCTCAGGAAGCCGGGTGCTCAAGAGGCAGGCACACCAAATTCAAGAGCAGGCAGGTGACACGATGTTTTTCAAGAATAAAATTAAATACTTGTTTAACAAATACTTCTGGCTAAAATCGCATTGGTATGAATGAATGTGCTGAGCTTCAGATCAACCAGAAACGTCTCTCAGTGTACCTTCGCAGAGCGAATGTTACTTTTGCATTTTCATTTTACATAAAAATAGACATTATTTATTTACTGAGAGCGTCAGCAAGCAAATAGGCTGGATATACCATATCATACGCTAGTTAACTTGTGTTTCTTATATTTGTTATTTGCACAATTCGCTTACGGAAACAAGAGCGAGCTTTCGTGTATGTTGTTACGATTTCTTTTGCTTGAATACATACTTCGCTTTTTGTGCCTTCTGGCACCCCACATTCATGATTGGGAGCTGGACGCCTTCTATTGCACAGAAGAGTGCGCCGCTCCAACTAAAATTAAAATGTTCAGTGCGCGTAACGCTAGTAGCAATACCCATATCGTAGCAAGAAAATCTCACGTAACATTACAAAGCGTCTTCATGTGAGCGAAGTATTTTTCTGCGTGAATTTACCGGTACGTATGAGCTCACTCTGCCTAAATTCGCCCTTGTATAATTACTCGCGGCAGAATTTTTACGTAGTCGCTCGAAATTGCACGAAGTTGCATAAGGGCTGGCCAGCGGTGTGTGCCTGTATTTGCGACAGGACGACGACAGGCCGCTGAATTCAGCGGTATCGTGGCACAATCAGAAATTCAATTTCCCATTCACTGCACTCGCCCCAAATTGTTTCTGCTCTGCATGTGTCGACAGGCTAGAATACAGCAAAACAAGCGCGTGTCAACGTGCCTTTCTTTATCCTTCAATATGTATTGCGCACCACGATTTACGTTTACCTGAACAAAACCAATATCCCCGGCCTCCCCCGCCCCTTCTTATCGGCATGCAGTGTTATTTTTTACCCGCTAAGCCGGGAGCAGCCGTTTGTAGCAGGCAATCAACTTCGCGCGCTGAAGTAACCAGAAAACCAGATGCCGCTGCAGAGGAAATGTCGCAACGGGCGATGCCAATTTTGCGCAGTTGAACTCGTTCATTTGAAGCTTAAGTAGCCGTAACGTTTCGTCGGCATAAAATAATAAGTTCCAGTTTATGCAGTTTTTGGCCATTGCTTTACGTTACCGCTGTCCTCATAGAACCAGTAATCAAATCACAGGTACTCCGAACAGTCAATTGCAGTCATAAACCACCTCGGTCGAATACCCTCTGCGGTCATTAACAACGCAAGAATTGCATGGTAAATAAATTTCTGCATTGCCAGCTTGGGATACGCGCCATCATGGCCTCCATATTATTTCTGTAGTGGCAGTACTGTGATCTTCGTTATACTCTGTTCGGTACTGTACATCTTCAAGCACATACGACATGGGTCACATCATGGCTCGCTTAAAAGATTCATATTACGCGCCACATCGCTAAGACACCGATGCCACACGACGTAAGGCCAGAAAAAACTTCGGAGTGCGAGGCAGTTTTGACTGCGCCGCTCTTCGTATGGGCCCCAGGCGTGCTCCAAAGAACTTGAAGTGCCTGTTGGCTCATAAACACAGATCTTCAATCACACTTATCAACGACGTCTTTCCCATCACCAACCCCCCCCCCCCCCCCCAGCCCACAAATGAAAAACGTTGCAGTGGCTTAGCTCGGCTATGCCAGGATATACGTAGCGTTGGCAAAGGTTCAGCTGATTATTCTTAGCTTTCCTGGTTGTCTAGATTGTCAAGGATTAGCTTGATTGTCATGCTTACTGCTGCTCCAATGACACACACGCGGTATACGTATTATGTGGCACATGTATATAGCCTTCTTCTGTTCATTCCTCCTACGCTCAACCGCTAATTGCCAGGCAACTACTTCGGGATCCGATGAGTCAAGCTTCTCCGTTCTTCTGCGCTGTTGAGCTGCATTTGCGCTCTCCTTCTCCATGGCTATACCACACTGGCAAACGCCAGTCAGAAGCGCAGCGGCTCCAGCGCAGTGTCAGACGGCGACTGCACAGCGAGCGCGCGCCGGCGCCAGTGCGTCTACCACGGCTACGACGTCACTCCTCTGGAATGCGCAGACCGGCGGCGGTGAGTCGCGCACGGCGGCGGCGGAGTGCGCGAGAGGTGCCGGCTCCGGTGGCTCCGGTGCGCAAGCCGTGTGACATCACTCATCCTTGCGCATGCGCAGCACGGCTCTTGATGTGCCGCGCGAAACGGGCTTGGCTAGGCCAGTGTAGCTAGCGGTACAAAAATGCTAGGATGACACACACAGATGACAGGGGGCCGGTAACGGTGCGCAGTATCTGCTTAAACAAGGCGAGCAGCTTCCACACGTGACACCTTGGATCTCCAACCACGAGAGCGCCCTCAAGGACCCGGATATGCTTCGCTGTCCCCGACTCCCTGCTGACACTGAGTCGTCAATACCACATTCGATATACGCGCTCGCTCGAGCAAGACATCAACGAGCTGGATTCCCTGATGTGAAAGGCTACGAAAAACGCTGTGGGGGGATTCCTCTAGGTGTCAGCCCACAGCTCGTGGCGGGCATGGGCCGCCGCAACAGAGCTGTGCCGAGCCTGTCACTTTGGCCGGCACCAAGTGCTCCGCCTTCCACGCGCCACACAAGGTCGACACTTATTACGCAGTGTAAGTGTGGAACCGCCTCCAACATCCTCTAATGCAATCATGCCACTTCCACCAACAAGTGCGTTTTCCCGCAAAATGCGAGCTCCGCGATGCGAGCTCTCCGAACACTGAATGGAGCGGTCCTCCCGCCTCAACCGGCGCTACCACAGACACCAAGAGCTTCAATGATGTCATCCATGAGGGCTGTTCGTTGATTTTGTTTGTTATTCTTGTTAATTGTTCTTAAGCTTTTTTTTTTTCTCTTTGCCTGCTAAATGTTTGCGTGACCAATTTACCACTCCTTCCTGTAATGTACTCGTTTCTTGCAAGTATGCTTAAATAAATAAATAAATAAATAAATAAATAAATAAATAAATAAATAAATAAATAAATAAATAAATAAACATGACCGGGCCCGTAGAGACAGACTAAGCGGGTGTGCACATGCAACACATACGCAACTCCACATTTACTAACACACAGGATCTAGTACGAAGGACAGGGGAACGTCAGAGTTCCACGGCATTTAACCATTTTTCGTTTACCTGCAGTCCAACTCCAATCAATCTCTATATCTCCATGGCGGCGTACAGAAATGTAGATATCAAACCACCCGTCACCTATCTTTCACCACTTACGAGAGCACCTTTAGAGACCAGTAGAGATCGCATGGTTCCCTGGCCTCGAACTACTGCCGCGAAATGCACGAACTAACAAACTCGCCTGTGATATGTTAACGTATACGCTCCCGATACACCTGCGTCAAGCAAGGCATGGTCGCAGGTAGAACACGTCCACTGCTACAATCTAACAGTGAGCGCAGCAAGCTTATTGAATTCTGCCAGGGGCTCACGTGCACGTAGCACAGTGTCGTTCACCAAGCACATACACATGCTCCTCAGGTATCACGCATAGATATTCATGGCTTCCTCCCAGTAGACCCATCACCCTGTCGCCACTGTGGCCACTACTCTAACACTCCGCACATCCCCGCGTGACACTGTTATCCGGCACCCCGTACGCTTCGCACACCTATCGCACTCTGCCGACGTCCCAACGCCGAGCGGCTAACTGAAGCGGCCGCTTCTGATGACCTGTGGTTGCTGGTTTATCAGTGCCGCGATGGAGGAAGGTGCTAGCAAGACCCTGCACTGAAGGTATTAATTTTATAACCTTCATAAACTATTGCATGCAGTGTTTTCGATCTCTGTCTTAGGCACTGCAAACAGCGCAAGTGGCGCGTACAACCATATCTGTCTTAGAACGTACAGCTTTTTTGTAATTCTCTTTTTTTGTGTGGTTAGAGGAACAGATGACACGGCCTTCCTGTTCCCCACAGTCAGCAATATTGCAACTTGGTACCCGCAGACGATACGTGTTTCTGATTAAGGGCGCTCAAAACAAGCCGATAGTCTACCCTAACTTGGTGTTAAGCACACCCACCACGAAATGCTGCCTTTGGCCGAAACTTCCACGGGAACAAGCCAGCGGTCTATCCGGAAGAATCTGTAAAACTGATGATTGTGGGCGTGTATGGGTAATTGGTGAATGGGTAACTGGAGAACAGGCCCACAGCTATTTGTGCCACATTGCGAGCGAATTCACTGTCTCTTAAATGAGTGACTGGATAACAATGACAGGGCACGTGCGTTTCGACATCATGAAGAAGTATTAAACAAAATTATCCGCCCTGTCAATGTAAGCTAGCTTTGAAGGAAATAATCACAGAGACTGAAAACAGTCGTTTGCGCTAAGCCCTCGCTTCAGTTCGTTCTGTTTAGAACACAGATTTTGATACACTAACAGTAATGCATACTTCTGAGGGTTCAATATACGGGGGCTTTACTCGCGAACGAAGCTCCGCAATAGAGATCTCGGCCGAGAAAAGCCTCTGTTCTTCATCCGTTGCATCGTCTCTCAGAGCGCCTTCATCTCCTGAACGACCAGGCCCCGGGTCCGTATTAACCGTTCGCCCCGCTCGATCAATTTCTTGAGCTCATACGACACTCGGAGCTCTGCCAGACTCCCCCGTCTCTGCAGATCTAACTTTTTCTTTACCTGTATTTTTCGCGACCTGTAGGTATGTGTTCTTGATTGCTTTCTGTCATTCATTTTTCATGGGATGAATTGTATGACATTTTTTAATTATTTTTTGTCCGTAGTGACAGACTATATTTAGGTGGCGTCTTTCCTTCAACCTCCTGATACAGGCTTAGTTGTAACACTCCGTTTTATGTTACTGAGAGAAAGAAAAAGCAAATGCGTCATAGTGTAGCGTTCCTTATAGACAGATTCCAATCCCTTCATATGGAGCGAGGTCTACACGTTATACATTACGATATTGTGTCTGTTTTTATTCTTCAGATTATGTACAACCGTTGCAATAAAGAAATTAAGGGCGGCCTATCGTCTGTTGAAAGAATGCATCACTTGGGCTGGGAGCAAACTTGAAAGGAAAGCTGTTGGAGAGTACAAGTGGAAAAGCCTCTACAACTGAAGGGTGAGTGGTTCTTGTTTTGCAACGTGTCTCAAGGCATTAGAAAATAAGTTTAAGCTATTTGATTTCCGAACCAATCTAGGAGACAGCTGAGGCGAAGTAAACGCAAAGAGCTGTGCAAGGACAACTTAGTTGGTGGATACTCCCAGTCTACGCGACTAGCACGGTCACAGTGTTACTCTCTCGTTTGGAAAGCACCCCCCCCCCCCCCCGCCTGACGCATCGTCTGGCAGTGTTACCGAACTGGGTCCGTTGAACTGTTCCACTTGATGCATTTCTCTTTCGCGACGGATACATGGTATACAGTCAAGAGAAATCGCTGAACGAGGTGCCTCTCTGCGGCTGTAAAATGAAGAATGGCAACTCAAACTGCCAGTTTTCTCTAGACCAGTGGTTTTCAGCCATGGATGTGTACGGGAACCCTTGTTGGCCGGTGGAAGTGATGGGGATCCCTTGCACGGACGGGGCGGTGGTTAAGTGCTTATTTGCTTTTCGACAAACAAAATTGGCAACAAACACTGTGATGTCTTTTATCTTTTATCATCTTTGGCGAATTGCTGCCGCAGTTCTGGGAGCAGGTCCCGGAATTGGGAATGAGTCAAAGCTAAACTGGCCTCCAAAAAAACGCACAGTTTGTTGTCTTTTTTTAGAGATGTGCGAACATCAAATTTGTGAACACAAATCGAATACTTCCGCTTCGAATATTCAATGGAATATGAAATAATGATATGCACATGCAATTATTACCAAGTTGGGTTAATTTGATATGTTGGAACATTGAAATTACATTGTAAATGTTACAAAAATCGACTAGTAAGCCATTATATTAAAGTATTCTGCATTTGACTCGTGTTGGAAAATTGAGTAATTCCCACTAGGTGTCCTTGCCAACCTGTGCCTTATTATACCGCATCAAGTGCCCGTAAACTCGGATGCATTTGACTCTGTGCCAGACATCAGTCGTCGCACTTGCTGTGGAGTAATATGCTCAGAATTGGGGGTAGCGCTGCCAAAAAAAAAAAGAAATATTGCTTAATACGCGCTACACAAGTGTTTCTCCGAGCGTGAAAGAAGCCCGCGAATACACGCTAAGTGATTCGAGCGGCCAGTCGCGCGGAAATTTCGCGTGTATTCTCGCTTATGAGTCGACGCACTCGCGTTAAGTCCATGTAAACGAACGTGGAGGTGAGTCGCACCTTCCTCTAGCTTCACAAAACTAGATGGTAAATAAAGTGGCAGCTTAGCCAATTTAACAATTTTTCAATACGTGAGAGGCGTTAGACCGTTAATTACAAGGCTTAATGTAGTTGTGATATAGTAAATTTGAGAACACCGATAATCAAAGCATCTTCTTTAAAATAATCTAAACATGAAGGCCGTCATCTGTGTTGGTGTGACCTACCAGCCATCTTGCGCTGTAGTAAGATTTCTTGTCGAGCGTGCGCGTTTGTGTGTGGTCTGTGACGTAGTATGCGTTATCATTTTCTGCTCAACCTAATTTTGCAAACACAGCGAAACCCTCATCGTTTCCTTTTGCAGCCGTACAAAAGACAAGGTAGAGGCCCTGGTTTCTCGCCTGATTTTTTTATTATGGAGAGGCAGGGCCTTCTTTTGACGCGCACAAAGGAGCATGTTCCACATATATAAAATTCAAGCTAGTCAGCGAATCCTTGACTGAAACTATGGCACGGACACCACTAGTGGGGACACGGCACCATTAGTGAGGACACGTACAGGTGCCTCGGACATACGAAACGACTCTGCTAACAAGGTAGAATTTGTGATTTGTTTTCCCGCGCAAATGCAATAGACTTTCGGACTTACTTCACGGCGAGTCGGCCACGTGATATTGCAGTACACGCGGGAGTGTTTGGTGGGAAAAAAAGCACGCCGCAAGCGCGTTGGCACACGCTAACATGTCCTTGTATTGCAGGTGTCCTTTCATTTTTTGTGTGTTTTGTGCGCGTCCGCCAGCCGGTTCCTCAGTATTGCGAGTGGTTGCGTAGTGGGATCCGTAAATCGGACCTAAAACGCAGCGGAATTGGCTTTCTTTCTTTGTTTTCGAAGATACAAAAAGTAGCGACAAATGTGGATGCTGGCAATGCATCGCGACATAAGGCAGCCGTCAGATGCCAACATAATCTGCGGAGTCGAATTCCATTTTTCTCCAAAACTTCAAGTGAGCGGCTCTTGCCTTAATTGGCAGCGTCCTGCTGGTTTTATGCTGGATGATGTTAAATGAGAGCCCGAAAATATGAGACAACCGCCCGGAGAAAAGCGGTCGCTTTACGTGATGAAAACCGCACATGACGCATAGGCAGATTCGAGCTTTCTGCTTGACATATTGTATTAGATTAGTGTGAACTACCTGAACAGCGATTCCCTACTGCAGCAAACAAGCATTTAAACCACTTCACCGGATCAATTGATGCCCCTGTCACACGGGCACTTTCGGTCGCGGCCTAGCCAGGGCCGGATAGAGTTCGGCTACACGTGCATTTCCGATCGAGATTTTGCTCGATCCAGATTCATTCATTCGTCATCGGGCTTCTTGAACGCGATCGTAGATGTCAATCACCTGCACCTGAATGACCAGTGAGCTCAACCTTCCCTTCATAACAAGGCCCTTTGTTAAAGGAGCGGTACAATTTCATTGCTCTTGTAGCGTGTTGGCCAGGCTTGCTCACGAAGTAAACACATATGTCGCCGGATCACACGTTTGGCTTTCTTCTAGCCGTCTATGAGAGAAGGATCAGGGTACTGCTCACCGCAGACGAACAGCTTCTCGATGTAGCTGTGATGGATAGCTTCTGGCAGCGAACTCACCTTCTCGGATAAGTATATCCCAACAGATGCCATGGCAGCCATGACGCGAGGAAAAGGTTATGCCCACCAACTCTTGGCACAGGTCTCGCACTTCGCTTTGCGCACGGCCCATGACGTCACGCTTTTTGCGAAAAGGAGAGGTCCATTTACTTCTAGTATGCGTTAACACACGTGACCCTGAAGGCGCATTATGCGGAAGCTCTCATACCATTCTACCGACTGTTTACAACAGTGGGTCTTAACACGATTGGTATTCTTAGGATACTTCACGCACTTCCGGTATACATGCCTGTATCTGTTTTCCTTTTATGCCAAATTAGGTCACTGGGTATGTGCCGCTCTGCAACGAATAAAAACAACATAATTTCAGATTTATTTAGTGCCGGACGCAATCGAACCCAGGTCATATATATTCCGATACGCTTCTCAAAATACATCTTCAGACACGCGCCACACGCTCACTTTGTGGCGGCGCCGGTAGATGGCGCGCTGCACGTCTGTTCTGTTCAGCAGTCTGGGAATATAAGGAACTGGTGGACGTTATGCAGCATGAAATAAGGCGGACACGGCAAAACAATTGTTGCATTGAGGAAACCACGTAAGTGGTGGAACAAGGAAATAAAACAAGCTATAGAAGAGCGTAAAGAGGCATCTAGCGCTCATCGAAAAGCCAAAAAGTTGGGATTACAAGAAGAAGAGGTGCTCCATAGATGGAATACATACCGAGAAAAGAAAAGGGTTGCGAATGAGCTCGTGCAAGAGAAAACTAAATGCGCAAGT